>NC_092402.1:6934019-6984019 GCF_030028105.1 Mobula birostris
AATACGGGGTGAACCTTCCCCTCCACTTGCCCAGGACAGAGGCAATATATGCTCACTTCCGGCACCCGAGAAGATCAGAGTGAGATGTCCCAGCGACTGTCGCCCAGCAGAACTCACGTCCGCAGCGATGAAGTGCTTTGTGATCTTGGTCATGGCTAGAATGAACTCCTGCCTGACCAAGGTCCTGGACCCTCTGCAGTTTGTCTATCGCCACAAAGGGTCTACAGCGAATGCAACCTCACTGCCTCTCCACTCATGACAGGGACTACCTGTAGAACAGCAACACCTACGTCAGACTGCGTCGGGCCAGAACTAGGGAGATGTCCTCCTTTCTCGTAGAGAGGGGCTTCCCTTCCTCCACCACCAACGCTGCCCTCGACCGCATCTCTTCCATTTCGCGCACGTCTGCTCGTACCCCATTCTCCCGCCACCCCACCAGGGATAGGGTTCCTCCTGTCCTCACCTGCCACCCCACCGGCACAGAATTCTCAGAAACCTTCCGCCACCTCCAGCGGGATCCCACCGTCCAGCACACCTTTCCCATCCCCCCCCCACCACCCCAACTTCCTGCTTTCCGCGGGGATCGCTCCCTACTCGACTCCCTTGTCCATTCGCCCCTCCCCACCGACCTCCCTCCCGGCACTTATCCTTGCAAGCGGAACGAGTGCTACACCCCCTCCCTCGCTTCCGTCCAGGTGAGGTGACACTTCACCTGCGATTCATTTACCGTGCCCGGTGCTCCCGGCGTGCCCTCCTCTACATCGGCGAGACCCGATGCAGATTGGGAGACCGCTTCGCCGAGCACCTACGCTCCGTCCGCCAGAACAGGCAGGATCTCCCAGCGGCCACCCATTTTAATTCCACTTCCCGTTCCCATTCCCGTCTGTCCATCCATGGCCTCCTCCACTGTCGTGATGAGGCCACACTCAGGTTGGAGGAACAACACCTTATATTCCGTTTGGGTAGCCTCCAACCTGATGGCATGAACATCGATTTCTCAAACATCTGGTGATGCCCCCCTCTTGTCCATTTCCCAATTCCTTTCCCCCTCCCTCACCTCGTCTCACCCATCCACTTCCCAGCTCTTTGCTTCATCCCTTCCCCTCCAAGTTTCACCAATGTGTCGGCCCCGGACGTTGCGTCCCAGCTGTCTACGTGATACGATGGGGAGGGTAAGCAGCAGGCTCCCCCTCTCCACGTATCTGATGAACCCAAAGGGGAACGGCAGGTACCGATACAGTTTGGCACCAGGAGTTGCCAGTCAGCATGGAACTCAACGTAGGGCTGCCTCAGGGACTCCAGGGATTTTTAGGGAATTTTCTTTGTGGTTCAATCCCGAAGCCTTCCACATGAGTGGGTACAACCGCAAGGCAGTGGTAAGTTTGAGACCAGAAGTTTCCTTCTAGGTGGCAGGATACTTGGTAGTGTGGAGGAGCAGGGGAATCTGGGGGTACATGTCCACAGATCCCTGAAAGTTGCCTCACAGGTGGATAGGGTAGTTAAGAAAGCTTATGGGGTGTTAGCTTTCATAAATCGAGGGATAGAGTTTAAGAGTCGCGATGTAATGATGCAGCTCTATAAAACTCTGGTTAGGCCACACTTGGAGTACTGTGTCCAGTTCTGGTCACCTCACTATAGGAAGGATGTGGAAGCATTGGAAAGGGTACAGAGGAGATTTACCAGGATGCTGCCTTGTTTAGAGAGTATGCATTATGATCAGAGATTAAGGGAGCTAGGGCTTTACTCTCTGGAGAGAAGGAGGATGATAGAGATAATAAGAGGAATAGATAGAGTGGATAGCCAGCGCCTCTTCCCCAGGGCACCACTGCTCAATACAAGAAGACATGGCTTTAAGGTGAGGGGTGGGAAGTTCAAGGGGGATATTAGAGGAAGGTTTTTCACTCAGAGAGTGGTTGGTGCGTGGAATGCACTGCCTGAGTCAGTGGTGGAGGCAGCTACACTAGTGAAGTTTAATAGACAGGTATATGGAGGAATTTAAGGTGGGGGCTTATATGGGAGGCAGGGTTTGAGGGTCGGCACAACAATGTGGGCCGAAGGGCCTTACTGTGCTGTACTATTCTATGTTCTATGTTTAACACAACCTGGAACAGGAAGGAAGAGGAATAACAGAGGCAACATTTATGAGCTGCCAACCACGACTGACGAGCCCCATCCGCCCGAAGCGACTGGTTCGAAGGCGCCGGTAACCCGGCGTTGCCCCTTCTCCTGCCGGTCGAGAAGGTTCCGCCGGGCTCAGTGGGTCAGCCACACGCGAAGGCCGGGAGCTGGAGGCCGCCCGAGACGCGCGCCACTTGAGGGCATCTAAGATAGCAGTGGGAGCCGATTATCCAGTACCACCCACCCCGGGCTCTGACAACCCTTCAGGAACCTGAACTGGGAATACACTGAGGCAGGCATTTATCCAGCAGTTGACATTCCCGAGGATTTGTTCCCCCCTCCCCTCACCCCCGCCCGTCCCTTCCAAATGGCATTAGTGATTAATAGATACTAGAAGGTGTCCAATCAGCGACAGGGCAATCCGTCAACCCTGACAGAGATCAGACAAGGAAATAAACATCAGCCGTTAACACCAGTCGCTCCGGCTTTGTTTTCGCAGAGGCGGTGCAGGCCGGGTGACAGGATGAAGACTGAAAGATTAATCGGCAGGCCCCCTCAGATCAATCTCCGGCTAAATGTAATAAACGCCGCTCCCCGCTGCTCATTGGCCAGCTGGCTTCTCTCCTCGCTGTCCGTTTTTAAGGGCCAGGCGCAGTCAAACTCATCTGCCGGAGCCTGTCCCAGAGGTGCCGGGGGAAGCAGATGTTGCCTGGTTGAGTGCTGGCAGCTGTCAGGATCGTGGTGGGGGTGGGGTGGTGGTTAGGGGAGGGAGCCTGCCTCTCCTGGATCCTCCGCCACGAAAACGGCCTCCCGCCGTCCCCGAGTCGCTTCGGAGCCTGGCTGCGTTCCGCCTTCCAGCACTCGAGCAGCCCCCTGCCCGGCTTCTCACCGGTCCGCGGCTGGCTGCCCGTGGACCGGGAGACCGCCGAGCTCCGGTACGCTCAGGGGGCGGACAGCGTACAGGGAGAGGCGGTCTTCGAAACTGCAAGACACTGGTCAAAAGAAAAGCACGGAAGCGCCGCTGATGACGTGTGTACTTGGTTTAATTTTTTCTTTGGCGAGGCGCGCATAACGACGAACACCATTCACGTACTTTTACGTGTAAATCACAGTGAATTATGTAGACAACAAAGAATGCTTAATCAAACAAGATATTTACAAGATTACTCAAATATTACTGAAATATTAAATACACACTCCCCGCTTAGCTACAAATTCCATCTCAATATAGAATGCAATTGTATCTCAATCACCCTATACATATATGTGTGTGTCTGAGTGTGTGTATGTCTGTGCGATGTGTGTGTATGTGTATGTGAGTGTGTGTATGTGTGTGTGTCTGTGTTAATGTGTGTGTGTGTGTGTATCTGAGTGTGTGTGTCTGTGTGTATGTCTGTGTGTGTGTGTGTCTGTGAGTGTCTGTGTGTCTGTCTGTCTGTGTCAGTGTGTGTGTGTGTGTGTGTGTGTGTGTGTGTGTGTGTGTGTGTGTGTGTGTGTGTAAAACATATGGTGTCAGGATGGTTGTTGTGACGTGTCCAGTCTGGCAGTGTAGTGGGCAGTGCCTGACGCTCTCACTTTCAGCTCCCACCGCTGGCTGACAGCCTCGCAAACAGGTGAGCTGAATGTGAAACTCTCTCCCTGCCCGTACCCAGCATCTCCAACGGTAAGCCTCATCTTGTGCCTCCTCGCCGGCGACACACGGAAACTGAACTGCTTTCGGACTCGGGCTGAACTACAGGGGACGGGGAGGAGGGTCTGGCCCCCGCACCCGTAGCACGCCAGGCCCACCGGTGTGTGGACACACCCTGGTGCTCATGAACCAGATCCCCCAGCTATGAGTAAACAGCCCCTCTGCCCTGTGGGCCAGCCTCGGGGAGAGACGAAGGCTGCGGGAGTAAAAACCCAGACAGCAAACCCGGAGTGGAGCCCCGCAGGCGGCCGGACGTCATTGAACATCCTTCCAGCAGCTCCCGCAGCCGAGCTGGTGAACAAACGTATTGCTTCATAAGCTTTCCTTCGGGCTACACCGGTGAGGCCGAGAGGGGGATCTTGACGACTGGGGCATCTCAGGATCTCCAGACCTTCCACCCAGACCTGTGATGATGATCATTATCATCACCCACTGTCCTTCCAGACAGACGTATGCCCACCGCCACCACGTGTATATATACATATCTTGGGCACGCATGTATAGCCAGTGCGTCAAAGACTTTTGCACACAGAACAGTATTTATCAATGTGGGGCTGAGAGCGAGTTGGTAAATCCAGCAGGAGCGAAGGATGCTGGGAATGGTGTGGGAGGGGTGTGAGACAGGTGGCAGAGAAGGAGAGCCAGGGGTCGGGGGGAGCAGACACACCCAGCCCTGAGGCACTAGGCAAGACCATTTTATCCCAAGCAATCGGTTTATTCATCATTACAGAATGTCCCTCTGGTGCTTCCCACTCCCTCCCCTCTCCCTCCCCCTTTTCCCAACCATGATTCCCCTCTCCCTTCCCCTTTTCCCAATCATGATTCCCCTCTCCCTTCCCCTTTTCCAACCATGATTCCTCTCTCCCTCCCCCTTTTCCCAATCATGATTCCCCCTCTCCCTTCCCCTTTTCCCAACCATGATTTCCCTCTTTCTCCCCTTTTCCAACCATGATTCCGCTCCCCCTTCCCCTTTTCCCGACCATGATTCCCCTCTCCCTCCACCTTTTCCCAATCATGATTCTCCCTCTCCCTTCCCCTTTTCCCAACCATGATTCCCCTCTCCCTTCCCCTTTTCCCAACCATGATTCCCCTCTCCCTCCCCCTTTTCACAACCATGATTCCCCTCTCCCTTCCCCTTTTCTCAACCATGATTCCCCTCTCCCTTCCCCTTTTCCCAACTATGATTCCCCTCTCTCTCTCCCTTTTCCAACCATGATTCTGCTCTCCCTTCCCCTTTTCCCAACCATGATTCTCCTCCCTCCCCCTTTTCCTGACCATAATTCCCCTTACCCTTCCCCTTTTCCCAACCATGATTCCCCTCTCCCTCCCCCTTTTCCCAATCATGATTCCCCCTCTCCCTTCCCCTTTTCCCAATCATGATTCCCCTCTCCCTTCTCCTTTTCCAACCATGATTCCGCTCTCCCTTCCCCTTTTCCCAACCATGATTCCCCACCCTCCCCTTTTTCCTAACCATGATTCCCCTCTCCCTTCCCCTTTTCCCAACCATGATTCCGCTCTCCCTTCCCCTTTTCCCAACCATGATTCTCCTCCCTCTCCCTTTTGCTGACCATAATTCCCCTCTCCCTTCCCCTTTTCCCAACCATGATTCCCCTCCCTCTCCCCTTTTCTCAACCATGATTCCCCTCTCCGTCCCCCTTGCTTCCCACTCTCAGTCCACAACAGAGACCCAGAACAGAATCAGGTTTATCATCACTCACACATGTCATGAAATTTGTGTATTTTTCGTTTTGTGGCAGCAGTACAGTGCAATACATAAAATTACTACACTACAGGTGAGACTTGTGGCTGTGAAACGATCTCAGGTTCTGAGGCCTCCTCCGTGGTGGTTGTAGGAGGTCTCTCTGGGGCTGCAGGAAGTGGTTCCGATAGTGCTGGACACCTTTCTTCTCCAAAAATTGACTCTGCTCTCCTCAAATGATGGACGTCTTGCCTCCAGATGACATCAGACCCAATCTCCACCGTGTAGGAGACTGGTCCAGTTCTGTCCTTAATCCTTCCGAGTTCCCACGTTTGATCACTTCTGTAGTCCCTCCCCAGGAGTGAAACATCGAACCTCCGTGTTTGAGGAGCCCTCAGTTTTTCTCAGCTGTTTGTCCTGCATCCTCCATCAGAGATTGGGTCAGAGGTGCAGTGCTAGCTGGAGCGCATTGGAGCGCCTTTAAGAAAAAAAAACAAAATAAACAAGCTAATTAATTAGGTGCCACCCAGGGTGATTTGAGTACCTCAGAAACTGCTCATCTCCTGAGATATTTACGCACAACAGTTTACAAAGAATGGTGCCAAAAACAAAATAAAAAATCCAGCGAGTGGCTGTTCTGTGAGCGAAAACATCTCGTTAAATCCACTCGCTGGATGTTTTTTGTTTTTGGCACCATTCTTTGTAAACTCCAGAGTCTGTTGTGCGTAAAAATCCCAGGAGATCAGCAGTTTCTGAGAGACTCAAATCACCCCGGGCGGCACCTAATTAATTAGCTTGTTTATTTCGGCTTTTTCCTTAAAGAGGTGCCGGACGCGCTGCAGTGCGCTCCGGCTAGCACTGCACCCCCGGATCGGGTTTGAAGAAGATCCCAGCCGGAGTACAAGGGACGACCCAGGAACAGCGTAGCCGATGAGTTGTTGGTCGTGGAGTGCGCTGCATTGCGAGAGGCAAGGAGGAAATTGGCGAGCTTCTAATTCAGTGTCAGCGTGGAAGGAGTGGGGGGTGCGGACCCAGGGGGAGGTGATAGGCAGGTGAGAAGAGGTAAGAGGCCAGAGTGAAGAACAGAAGAAGAGGGGAGGGGGGGATTTTTTTTAACCAAAAGGGAGAAATCGATATTCACTCCATCAAATTGGAGACGGAATATAAGGTGTCGCTCCTTCACCCCTGCGGGTGGGCTGACATGTCGGAACGGGAATGGGAATGGGAATTAAAAGGTTTGGCCATGGGATGTTCCGCTTTCGGCGGATGGAGAGGTACGGCCGCACCCCCCCCCCCCACAGACACACACACACACACACAACCGGGAGCTCCGCACTTAGTAGACGGCCCCAGCCGATTCGCAGGTGGGGAGCGTTGCCTCTCCCGGCAGGATTGTGAAGGGAGGCGAGAGAGGAGGTGCGGCGCTTTGGGGGAGACTCCCACAGGGATAGGTGGCAGGAGGAAGGTTAGTGGGGAGGGACGGCAACTCTCTGTCCTCCCTCCCGCCTGCTTCACCGCTGGCGTTCAGGGCAGCGATGAAGGCCCGCCATCTCTGGCGGTGTCCAGGGGCTTCCTTCATCGTGTCAGTAGCTTCTTCTCCGTTTGCACCACTGTCAGTCACGCAAGACTCGGGAACACCGTCAGCTCTGAGGTGTAGGAGGATTCCTCATTGCTGTTCCCGTAAGTTCTGTTTGACCAGTCAAGGTTGTTAGCCCTGAGCTGAACCCCACACCCCATCGTGGAAGGACGGTTAACGGGCCGCTGCCCTTTGAGCTGTTTGGCCAAAGCAAAAGGCCCTGTCTCCAGCCAACGTAGCTCTCAGGGTCACTGGGGCACGCAAGCCCCCAGGACCTACGACAAGGTCGTGGCCCTCTTGGAGGACAGAAGGCCAGGCGGTGAGCATTTCAGGCGAGAGGGGGTAACTTCAGAGGAGATGTGAGGTGCAAGTTTTTTTAAACAGAGTGTGCCGGGTGCCTGGAATACACAGCCTGGGCTGGTAATGGTAGAGGCAGATACATTAAACTCAAGACTGTTTAAATTTATTTCCAGTACACAATTGTAAAGGAGAACGAAATAATTGTTACTTCGGATCTGATTCAGCTAAAAAAAAAACAATAATAATTTTAAAAAACACAATAAATTTAAATACGTAAGATAGCTGATATACACACAGATTGATTGTGTGTCCATAAAGTAACGCTGGGCACAGGAGTGTCTGTACATGAGGTGACTCTGACAGGAAATGATAAAGTAGTGGTGATTGGGAGTGTGGAGGGGGTGGGTCAGTGGGTGGCTGGGGGTGTGTGGAGGCGAGCGTCAGTGGGCGATCGGGGGTGTGGAGGGGTGGGTCAGTGGGTGACTGGGGGTGTGGAGGGGTGGGTCGGTGGGTGATTGGGGGTGTGGAGGGGTGGGTCAGTGGGTGATTAGGGGTATGGAGGGGTGGGTCAGTGGGTGATTGGGGGTATGGAGGGGTGGGTCAGTGGGTGATTGGGGGTGTGGAGGGGTGGGTCGGTGGGTGATTGGGGGTGTGGAGGGGTGGGTCAGTGGGTGATTAGGGGTATGGAGGGGTGGGTCAGTGGGTGATTGGGGGTATGGAGGGGTGGGTCAGTGGGTGATTGGGGGTGTGGAGGGGTGGGTCGGTGGGTGATTGGGGGTGTGGAGGGGTGGGTCAGTGGGTGATTCGGGGTGTGGAGGGGTGGGTCAGTGGGTGATTCGGGGTGTGGAGGGGTGGGTCAGTGGGTGATTCGGGGTGTGGAGGGGTGGGTCAGTGGGTTATTCGGGGTGTGGAGGGGTGGGTCAGTGGGTGACTGGGGGTGTGGAGGGATGGGTCAGTGGGTGATCGGGGGTGTGGAGGGGTGGGTCAGTGGGTGATTGGGGGTGCGGAGGGGTGGGTCAGTGGGTGATTGGGGGTGTGGAGGGGTGCGTCAGTGGGTGATTGGGGGTGTGGAGGGGTGGGTCAGTGGGTGATTGAGGGTGTGGAGGGGTGGGTCAGTGGGTGATTGGGGGGTGGAGGGGTGGGTCGGTGGGGGTCTGGTGTGGAGGGGTGGGTCAGTGGGTGATTGGTGTGTGGAGGGGTGGGTCGGTGGGTGATTGGAACTGTGGAGGGGTGGGTAAGTGGGTGATTGGGGGTGTGGAAGGGTGGGTCAGTGGGTGATTGGGGGTGTGGAGGGGTGGGTCAGTGGGTGATTGGGGGTGTGGAGGGGTGGTTCAGTGGGTGATTGGGGGTGTGGAGGGGTGGGTCGGTGGGTGATTGGGGGTGTGAAGGGTTGGGTCAGTGGGTGATTGGGGGTGTGGAGGGGTGCGTCGGTGGGTGATTGGCGGTGTGGAGGGGTGGGTCAGTGGGTGATTGGGGTTTGGAGAGGTGGGTCAATGGTGACTGGGGGTGTAGCGGGGTGGGTCAGTGGGTGATTGGGGGTGTGAGGGTTGGGTCGGTGGGTGTTTGGGGGTGTGTGGAGGGGTGGGTCAGTGGGTGATTGGGGGTGTGTGGAGGGGTGGGTCAGTGGGTGATTGGGACTGTGGAGGGGTGGGTCAGTGGGTGGAGGTGTTGATCAGCTTCACTGCTTGGCGGGAGTCACTGTTTTTGAGTCTGGTGGTCCTGGCGTGGATGCTACGTAGCCTCCTCCCTGATGGGACTGAGACAGACAGTCCGTGAGCAGGGTGGGTGGGATCCTTCATGATGTGACTGGCCCCTTTCTGTATCTGTGTCCGTGACCGTGGGTGGGCTGGTGCCGGTGATGTGTTGGGTTGTTTTGACTCCCCGTTGTGGAGAATTCGTACCCGCCGTGGTCCAATTTCCGAACCGGTCAGTGATGCAGCAATTAGAACGCCCCCTACTGAGTATCTGTAGAATGACGGAAGTCGTGATGCAGCTTGTTAGGGCGCCCCCTACGGGGATATGTAGACGTTGCTCGTTCTGGGGTCCATCTTCGCGTTCAATTCAAGGAAACCCGCTCGGAAAAGTAGTCTGAGGCGAAGGATTGGTGGCGGTGGGAGAGGGGTAGGTGGAGAGTTGGGACCCGCGCTCCCATCCCCAGATCAAAAACAGAATCGTGGTATAAAATCACCGACATATCGGCGCATGAAAGCGAGGAAAATGGAGGGATGTGGACTGAAGAGATTGGTTTTGTTGGTCGTTTGATTACTAATTTTAAGTGGTTCAGCACAACATTGGGCTGCATAAGTTGTTGGGTCTGGTGTCCAGAAAGAAACGGAGAGCTTTGAAGCTTGCCTGGTTGGGGATGGAGGTGTATGGGGACCAGACATCCATAGTGAAAACAAGATGATGAGGTCCAGGGAACCTGAAATCATTGGAAAGCTCCAGACTGCGTGAAGTGTCACGGATGCAGGTAGGAAAGTGGGGGGCGGGGGGACAAGACAGAGTTCAGGTGTGCAAATGAGTGTGGTGTTGAGGTGTGCAGGGAATTATAGACCGGTTAGCCTAACCTCGGTGGTGGGGAAACTGCTGGAGTCAGTTATCAAAGATGTAATAACAGCACATTTGGAAAGCGGTGAAATCATCGGACAAAGTCAGCATGGATTTGTGAAAAGAAAATCATGTATGACGAATCTCATAGAATTTTTTGAGGGTGTAACTAGTAGAGTGGATAGGGGAGAACCAGTGGATGTGGTATATTTGGATTTTCAAAAGGCTTTTGACAGAGTCCCACACAGGAGATTAGTGTGCAAACTTAAAGCACACGGTATTGGGGGTAAGGTATTGATGTGGATGGAGAATTGGTTAGCAGACAGGAAGCAATGAGTGGGAATAAACGGGACCTTTTCAGAATGAACTAGTGGGGTACCGCAAGGCTCAGTGCTGAGACCCCAGTTGTTTACAATATATATTAATGACTTGGATGAGGGAATTAAATGCAGCATCTCCAAGTTTGCGGATGACACGAAGCTGGGTGGCAGTGTTAGCTGTGAGGAGGATGCTAAGAGGATGCAGGGTGACTTGGATAGGTTGGGTGAGTGGGCAAATTTATGGCAGATGCAATTTAATGTGGATAAATGTGAAGTTATCCACTTTGGTGGCAAAAATAGGAAAACAGATTATTATCTGAATGGTAAACAACAGGAATTCTGCAGATGCTGGAAATTCAAGCAACACACATCAAAGTTGCTGGTGAACGCAGCAGGCCAGGCAGCATCTGTAGGAAGAGGTGCAGTCGACGTTTCAGGCCGAGACCCTTCGTCAGGACTAACTGAAGGAAGAGTGAGTAAGGGATTTGAAAGTTGAAGGGGGAGGGGGAGATCCAAAATGATAGGAGAAGAAAGGAGGGGGAGGGATAGAGCCAAGAGCTGGGCATGTGATAAGCAAAAGGGGATACGAGAGGATCATGGGACAGGAGGTCCGGGGAGAAAGACAAGGGGGGGGGGACCCAGAGGATGGGCAAGAGGTATATTCAGAGGGACAGAGGGAGAAAAAGGAGAGTGAGAGAAAGAATGTGTGTATAAAAATAAGTAACAGATGGGGTACGAGGGGGAGGTGGGGCCTTAGCGGAAGTTAGAGAAGTCGATGTTCATGCCATCAGGTTGGAGGCTACCCAGACGGAATATAAGGTGTTGTTCCTCCAACCTGAGTGTGGCTTCATCTTTACAGTAGAGGAGGCCGTGGATGGACATGTCAGAATGAGAATGGGATGTGGAATTAAAATGTGTGGCCACTGGGAGAACCTGCTTTCTCTGGCGGACAGAGCGTAGATGTTCAGCAAAGCGGTCTCCCAGTCTGCATCGGGTCTCGCCAATATATAAAAGGCCACATCGGGAGCACCGGACGCAGTATATCACCCCAGTCGACTCACAGGTAAAGTGTTGGCTCACCTGGAAGGACTGTTTGGGGCCCTGAATGGTGGTAAGGGAGGAAGTGTAAGGGCATGTGTAGCACTTGTTCCACTTACACGGATAAGTGCCAGGAGGGAGATCAGTGGGGAGGGATGGGGGGGACGAATGGACAAGGGAGTTGTGTAGGGAGCGATCCCTGCGGAAAGCAGGGGGGGGAGGGAAAGATGTGCTTAGTGGTGGGATCCCGTTGGAGGTGGCGGAAGTTACGGAGAATAATATGTTGGACCCGGAGGCTGGTGGGGTGGTAGGTGAGGACCAGGGGAACCCTATTCCTAGTGGGGTGGCGAGAGAATGGAGTGAGAGCAGATGTACGTGAAATGGAGGAGATGCATTTAAGAACAGAGTTGATAGTGGAGGAAGGGAAGCCCCTTTCTTTAAAAAAGGAAGACATCTCCCTCGTCCTAGAATGAAAAGCCTCATCCTGAGAGCAGATGCGGCGGAGACGGAGGAATTGCGAGAAGGGGATGGCGTTTTTGCAAGAGACAGGGTGAGAAGAGGAATAGTCCAGATAGCTGTGAGAGTCAGTAGGCTTATAGTAGACATCAGTGGATAAGATGTCTCCAGAGACAGAGACAGAAAGATCTAGAAAGGGGAGGGAGGTATCGGAAATGGACCAGGTAAACTTGAGGGCAGGGTGAAAGTTGGAGGCAAAGTTAATAAAGTCAACGAGTTCTGCATGCGTGCAGGAAGCAGTGCCAATACAGTCATCGATGTAGCGAAGGAAAAGTGGGGGACAGATACCAGAATAGGCACGGAACATAGATTGTTCCACAAACCCAACAAAAAGGCAGCTTGCTCCTGCCCCACCGAACTCATTTCTGCATACCTCGACACTGTTTTATCACCCCTTGTTCAATCCCTTCCGACATATGTTCATGACACTTCTCACGCTCTTAAACTTTTCGATGATTTTAAGTTCCCTGGCCCCTGCCGCTTTATTTTCACCATGGATGTCCAGTCCTTATATACTTCCATCCCCCATCAGGAAGGTCTTAAAGCTCTACGCTTCTTTTTGGATTCCAGACCTAATCAGTTCCCCTCTACCACCACTCTGCTCCGTCTAGCGGAATTAGTCCTTACTCTTAATAATTTCTCCTTTGGCTCCTCCCACTTCCTCCAAACTAAAGGTGTAGCTATGGGCACCCGTATGGGTCCTAGCTATGCCTGCCTTTTTGTTGGGTTTGTGGAACAATCTATGTTCCGTGCCTATTCTGGTATCTGTCCCCCACTTTTCCTTCGCTACATCGATGACTGCATTGGCGCTGCTTCCTGCACGCATGCAGAACTCGTTGACTTTATTAACTTTGCCTCCAACTTTCACCCTGCCCTCAAGTTTACCTGGTCCATTTCCGACACCTCCCTCCCCTTTCTAGATCTTTCTGTCTCTGTCTCTTGTGACAGCTTATCCACTGATGTCTACTATAAGCCTACTGACTCTCACAGCTATCTGGACTACTCCTCTTCTCACCCTGTCTCTTGCAAAAACGCCATCCCCTTCTCGCAATTCCTCCGTCTCCGCCGCATCTGCTCTCAGGATGAGGCTTTTCATTCTAGGACGAGGGAGATGTCTTCCTTTTTTAAAGAAAGGGGCTTCCCTTCCTCCACTATCAACTCTGCTCTTAAACGCATCTCCCCCATTTCACGTACATCTGCTCTCACTCCATTCTCTCGCCACCCCACTAGGAATAGGGTTCCCCTGGTCCTCACCTACCACCCCACCAGCCTCCGGGTCCAACATATTATTCTCTGTAACTTCCGCCACCTCCAACGGGATCCCACCACTAAGCACATCTTTCCCTCCCCCCCCCCCCCCCTGCATTCTGCAGGGATCGCTCCCTACACAACTCCCTTGTCCATTCGTCCCCCCCATTCCTCCCCACTGATCTCCCTCCTGGCACTTATTCGTGTAAGCGGAACAAGTGCTACACATGCCCTTACACTTCCTCCCTCACCACCATTCAGGGCCCCAAACAGTCCTTCCAGGTGAGCCAACACTTTACCTGTGAGTCGACTGGGGTGATATACTGCGTCCGGTGCTCCCGATGTGGCCTTTTATATATTGGCGAGACCCGACGCAGACTGGGAGACCGCTTTGCTGAACATCTACGCTCTGTCCGCCAGAGAAAGCAGGATCTCCCAGTGGCCACACATTTTAATTCCACATCCCATTCCCATTCTGACATGTCCATCCACGGACTCCTCTACTGTAAAGATGAAGCCACACTCAGGTTGGAGGAACAACACCCTATATTCCGTCTGGGTAGCCTCCAACCTGATGGCATGAACATCGACTTCTCTAACTTCCGCTAAGGCCCCACCTCCCCCTCGTACCCCATCTGTTACTCATTTTTATGCACACATTCTTTCTCTCACTCTCCTTTTTCTCCCTCTGTCCCTCCGAATATACCTCTTGCCCATCCTCTGGGCCCCGCCCCCTTGTCTTTCTTCCCGGACCTCCTGTCCCATGATTCTCTCGTATCCCCTTTTGCCTATCACCTGTCCAGCTCTTGGCTCTATCCCTCCCCCTCCTGTCTTCTCCTATCATTTTGGATCTCCCTCTCCCTCTCCAACTTTCAAATCCCTTACTCACTCTTCCTTCAGTTAGTCCTGACGAAGGGTCTCGTCCTGAAACGTCGACTGCACCTCTTCCTACAGATGCTGCCTGGCCTGCTGCGTTCACCAGCAACTTTGATGTGTGTTATCTGAATGGTGGCCGATTAGGAAAAGGGGAGGTGCAACGAGACCTGGGTGTCATTATACACCAGTCATTGAAAGTGGGCATGCAGGTACAGTAGGCGGTGAAAAAGGCGAATGGCATGCTGGCATTTATAGCAAGAGGATTCGAGTACAGGAGCAGGGAGGTACTACTGCAGTTGTACAAGGCCTTGGTGAGACCACACCTGGAGTATTGTGTGCAGTTTTGGTCCCCTAATCTGAGGAAAGACATCCTTGCCATAGAGGGAGTACAAAGAAGGTTCACCAGATTGATTCCTGGGATGGCAGGACTTTCATATGAAGAAAGACTGGATGAACTGGGCTTGTACTCGTTGGAATTTAGAAGATTGAGGGGGGATCTGATTGAAACGTATAAAATCCTAAAGGGATTGGACAGGCTAGATGCAGGAAAGATTGTTCCCGATGTTGGGGAAGTCCAGAACGAGGGGCCACAGTTTGAGGATAGAGGGGAAGCCTTTTAGGACCGAGATTAGGAAAAACTTCTTCACACAGAGAGTGGTGAATCTGTGGAATTCTCTGCCACAGGAAACAGTTGAGGCCAGTTCATTGGCTATATTTAAGAGGGAGTTAGATATGGCCCTTGTGGCTACGGGGGTCAGGGGGTATGGAGAGAAGGCTGGGGCGGGGTTCTGAGTTGGATGATCAGCCATGATCATAATAAATGGCGGTGCAGGTTCGAAGGGCCGAAGGGCCTACTCCTGCACCTATTTTTTTTCCTCTATGTTCTGTAGGGCAGGAACGAACTGAAACAATGGGTCTACCTGGACAGGCAGGTTTGTGGATCTTGGGTGAGAGGTAGAAACGGGAGGTGCGGGGTGAGGGAACTACGAGGTTGGCCCTGTGCTGTACTGTTGAATGTTCTACGTCAACAAGATAAGATCTTTATTCCTTGGAACGTAGAAGGTTGAGGGGGGACTTGATAGAGGTGTTTAAAATTACGAGGGGATAGATAGAGTTGATGTGGATAGGCTTTTTTGCATTGAGAGTGGGGGGAGATTCAAACAAGGAGGACATGAGTTGAGATTTAAAGGGCAAAAGTTTAAGGGTAACATGAGAGGGAACTTCTTTACTCAGAGAGTGGTAGCTGTGTGAACGAGCTTCCAGCAGAAGTGGTTGAGGCCGGTTCGATGTTGTCGTTTAAAGTTAAACTGGATAGATATATGGACCGGAAAGGAATGGAGGGTTATGGGCTGAGTGCGGGTCGGTGGGACTAGGTGAGAGTAAGAGCTCGGCACGGAGTAGAAGGCCGAGATTGCCTGTTTCCGTGCTGTAATCGTTATATGGTTAAGACAAAATTTCTCCGAGCCAGAGTGTAAAGCACAGTGGTAAACGTAACGCACGATGACTTATGAAGATGAGGATAAAAATCTACAGATAAATAGCAAACTAAAGAGCGTTAATATTAAATATTGTCTGGTACAGAATAGATTGACCAGTGACACTTCAAGCACGATGAGGCAGGGAGTTCAGAAGCCTGACGGCCTGGGGGAAGAGACTGTTTCCCATCCTGACGGTTCTTCTTTTTAAGCCTCGGAGTCTCCTGCCTGACGGTGGAAAGTCAAAGAGGATGCTGGACGGATGGGTGGGATCCTAAGAGCCCTGCGTAGGCAGCGCTCTTGATAAATCAAAAGGGGAATATCGATAAGATTCAGCAGCAGGGTCAACCATTGAACCTACACACCAAATCGAAATTTATCCAATCTAGACCGGGGCTGAGATTAGTGGAGCCTTGGGCAGTGAGAGGGTCAACGCTTTGGAGACCGGGAGCAGGAGAAGGTCGCAGGAATCAATATCTCCTGAAGCGTCTCCTGCCACAGGCTCCCTCCAGGCGGACGTGACAACAATACTCACTAGGAGTTAAGTAAAGGCTTCACGCAGATTACCAAGCACACGGGAGCGTGGTGAGGGTGTTGTTATAGCCAATAATTGGGAGAATTAAAATCTCATTCTGGAATTTGAAATGTTTTCTTTTTAACAAGGCAAAAGATGCCAATTTAGACGAAGTGACCGGTCACACTAGACAACAATTTTTTTCGGAAGTGTTACTTCCTCAGAGATTTTTGTTTAGTTGTTTACGATAGACCGCTTGAAGCTGAACACAAGATAGGGTCGTAAAGACAGCTTTTGGTACATTGGCCCTTATTAATCAAAGTATTGAGTATAAGAGCTGGAATGTTATGATGAGGTTGTATAAGGCATTGGTGAGGCCGAATCTGGAGTATTGTGTTCAGTTTTGGTCACCAAATTACAGGAAGGATATTAATAAGGTTAAAAGAGTGCAGAGGAGGTTTACAAGGATGTTGCCGGGACTTGAGAAACTCAGTTACAGAGAAAGGTTGAATAGGTTAGGTCTTTATTCCCTGGAGCGTAGAAGAATGAGGGGAGATTTGATAGCGGTATATAAAATTATGATGGGTATAGATAGAGTGAATGCAAGCAGGCTTTTTCCACTGAGGCAAGGGGAGAAAAAAACCAGAGGACATGGGTTAAGGGTGAAGGGGGAAAAGTTTAAAGGGAACATTGGGTGGGGGGGAGTTCTTCACAGAGAGAGTGGTGGGAGTGTGGAATGAGCTGCCAAACGAGGTGGTAAATGCGGGTTCTTTTTCAACATTTAAGAATAAATTGGACAGATACATGGATGGGAGGTGTATGGAGGGATATGGTCCGTGTGCAGGGCAGTGGGACTAGGCAGAAAATGGTTCGGCACAGCCAAGAAGGGCCAAAAGACCTGTTTCTGTGCTGTAATTTTTCTATGGTTTCTATAAATATAATTTCAGACTACTTGTATCACGTAGGAATTTGGAGAAACAAGAAATTATCAATCTTTATCAAGCTTTTTATTATTTTTTTAAAAAGTACATATATACAAACGAGGGGAGGATTATCTCGGATTTCTATATCGATAACAATACATATAAAAGGTAAAATAAACATTAACAAGATCACACATAGTACTAATCTAATAGTATATAATAAAAATAAAATACTCCTCTTATCATTTCATAAAAAGAGAACAAAGATAAAGAAACTTTTATAATTTTATATATGGGAAAAGCACTATTCTCTAAAAATAGAAACAAAAAATAATTTAAAAGAAAAAGAAAAAAGGGGGGAAGCCCATATTGAGAGTAAAATAAGAAAAAACAAAAACTTTCTGATCAAATCCAAATTTTCGAGGGAGTAACTGGGAGAGCAATAGATCAAATCATATGAAAATATTGAATAAAAGGTCGCCAGGTTTCTTCAAATTTAAAGGATGTATCAAATTTCAAACATCAAAAGTTTAGAGAAAATAAGAAGTCAGACATTTAGATTGTGAAGACACTCAGTCCTCGTTTATTGACATTGTATCGTTTTTAATGCATGCATTTCTAAATGACAATAAACGAGGACTGAGTGTCCTCATAATCTAAATGTCTGACTTCTTGTTTTCTGTAAACTTAGACAGGACATAATGGAGGAAAGGCAAAAGAAAACAGTAGGTGGATTAGAGTCCTTCCATTTAAGCAAAATAGCTCTCCTAGCCAATAAAGTTGTAAATGCTATCATCTGTTGAGCGGAAACAGGAGCATATCCTGCTTCCGGAGAAATGACCCCAAATATTGCTGTAAGTAAATTCGGTTGTAGGTCCAAATTCAAAACTTTTGATAAAGTTTTAAAGACATCTTTCCAAAAATTATCTATCTTGATACAAGACCAAAACGTATGAGTTAAAGTAGCCACCTCAATATTACATCTGCCACAAATAGGATTAATATTGGGAAAATACGGGCTAATTTATCCTTTGACATATGTGTCCAGTGTACTACCTTGAACTGTATCAAAAAATGACAGGACAAATAGATGAGGTATTTACCAAATGAAAAAATTTTATCCCATTGATTATCTGAAAGTGACTCTCGAAATTCCAGTTCCCACGCACCTTTAATTTTATCGTTAGATACCTTTTGCAAATTCAATAACCATTTATAAGTTATAGCTATCAGTCCTTTTTGAAATGGTTTAACCTGAAAAAGAGTATCTATCATATTGGGTGCCTAAGCAGAGGGAAAATGCAAAAAATTAACTTTTATTGAATATGATTTTATTGCATAACAGTGCTGATGCATTGCAATAGTTCAACTAAGCTAAAAAGTTTTCTGATGATTTTCATTTGTGCTCAGTGTCTGAGGATTCTCAGTTAAGTGTCCAACTATAATCAGTCAGCATTGATGGATTCCAGTTGTCCTGATACCGTTTCTCCATGACTGCCATGTCCTGGTGAAACCTTTCACCCCATTTCTCATCACTGACAGTGACAAGATTTGCAGGGAAGAAGTTTAAATGGGAACGCAGAAAATGAATCTTTAGTGATATGTTGCACTTCATGGTTTTGTATGTTTGAAGCATGTTGTCAACCAGCCGCACGTAGTTTGGTGCTCCATAGTTGCCAAATAAAATTTTCAGCAACATCCTTGAATGCCTTCCATGTGATTTTCTCCGGTCCCACTAGAAGTTCTTCGAAATTCCTGATCATTGATGACCTGTTTGATTTGTGGGCCAACAAAAATGCCTTCCTTCATCTTGGCAGCACACAAAAAATGGGGAAAAAAATACAGTCGACGTTCCGGGCCGAAACGCTGCCGAAATCCCGCCGAAGGGTCTCGGCCTGAAACGTCGACTGTGCTCTTTTCCATAGATGCTGCCCAGCCTGCTGAGTTCCTCAGGCATTTTGTGCGTGTTGCTCTGGATTTCCAGCGTCTGCAGATTCTCTCTTGTTTGTTGTTCCTTAATCTTGGCATCAGATATTCTGACTTGAATTACGAATCGAAATAACGATTTTTTTTTAATGGCCCATGATAGGGAAACTCCACGGTGATTTTCACGATCATCAGCCCGAAGTCCATAAGATTCACCCAAGAGTATTCAGGAAGCAAAATCGTTGTGGTCTGGTGTAATCTCTATTAATACGTGCAGATCTCCAGGACATCGGGAGGGGCAGCTTGGAAACAGTCCTTTGGGCCAACAGATCCACACGGAGTCATTGGGCACCCGTGAAGGTTAATCTCACCCCTCCAGCACTTAGCCGGAAACCTGCTGCGCCCAAGAAGCTCGGGTGTTTGTCTAGACACATCCTAAGCGACGCTCTACCGCCACTCCCCCGGCGGCGGGTTCCGGTTAGCTACCCCTCTCTGGGTGAGGGAAGTACCCCTTCCCCTTTCTGAATCTTTTCCCCCATCCACTCTGGGACCAGTCGCCACCAGTTTTACGAAAGACCTTTTCTTCCTCTTTTAAAGTCTTATTTTGTCAGCGACGTTGAGCCGTTCGCGTCCACACACCTTCGGCACCCTCACCGTGGGCGTGGGCTCCCTCCGGGCGCTCCGGTTTCCTCCCACACCCCAAAGGGGTGCGGGTTAGGGTCGGGTGAGCTGTGGGCGTGATACGTCAGCGCCGGAAGCGTCCTCGGACCCGGGGAGGGGGGTGCTGCCCACGCACCCCGCCCCCCCTGGCACGCCTTCGATGGTCCTGCCGCAGCTCGTCCGTACCTCTGTGGAGCGTGGCAGGAAACCGGGAGCGCCCGAAAGGAACTCGCACGGTCACGGGGGAGAATGTGCAAGCCGCTTACAGACTGCGGCGGGACTTGAACCTGCGTCGCCTCACTAGTTTTGCTCCCTTTTCGCACTATTTGTTTAATTTTTTATACCATATACTTACAGTACTGTGCAAAAGTCTTAGGCACACACACACACGCACACACACACACACACACACACACACACACACACACACACACACACGCACACACATATATAGCGGCGAACATTTGGTTCAGAATCAGAATTAGGTTTATTATCAACGGCATGCGTCCTGAAATTTGTTAATTTAGCAGCAGCAATTCAATGCACTACATAATATAGAAGCAGAAAAATAAAATAGTAATAATTAATTAGATTAGATTATGAGGACACGCAGTCCTCTTTAATTGTCATTTAGTAATGCATGCATTAAGAAATGATACAATTTGTTCCTCCAGAATGATATCAGAGAAACAGAAGACAAACCAAGACTAAAAAAACTGACAAAAACCACATGATTATAACATATAGTTACAACAGTGCAAAGCAATACCATAATTTGATAAAGAACAGACCATGGGCACTGTAAAAAAAAGTCTCAAAGTCTCTCGAAAGTCCCATCATCTCACGCAGACGGTAGAAGGAAGAAAACTCCATGAGCTTCCAGCGCCGCCAACTTGCCGATGCAGCATCCTGGAAGCACCCGACCACAGCCGACTCTTGAGTCCGTCCAAAAACTTCAAGCCTCCGACCAGCCCTCTGACACCGAGCACCGAGCACCATCTCTGCCGAGTACGTCGACCCCGGCCCCGGCAACATGCGATACACAAAGCCGAGGATTTGGGGCCTTCCCCTCCGGAGATTCTGGACCACACAGTAGCAGCGGCAGCGAAGCAGGCATTTCAGAAGTTTCTCCAGATGTTCCTCCGTACTCTCACGGCTGTCTTATTTCATAATAAATAAGTAAATCGATAACAGTATACGTATATTGGATAGATTAAAAATCGTACAAAAACAGAAGTAATATATATATTTAAAGTGAAGTAGTGGCCAAGGTTCAATGTCCATTCAGAAATCGGATGGCGGAGGGGAAGAAGCTGTTCCTGAATCGTTGAGTGTGTGTCTTCAGGCTCCTGTACCTCCTCCCTGATGGCAGAGGGGAAGAAGCTGTTCCTGAATCGTTGAGTGTGTGCCTTCAGGCTCCTGTACCTCCTCCCTGATGGCAGAGGGGAAGAAGCTGTTCCTGAATCACTGAGTGTGGGTCTTCAGGCTCCTGTACCTCCTCCCTGATGGCAGAGGGGAAGAAGCTGTTCCTGAATCGCTGAATGTGTGTCTTCAGGCTTCTGTACCTCCTTCCTGATGGTAACAGTGAGAAAAGGGCACGTCCTGGGTGCTCGAGGTCCTTAATAATGGACACTGCCTTTCTGAGACACCGCTCCCTGATTATGTCCTGGGTACTTTGTAGACTAGTACTCAAGATGGAGCTGACTAAATTGCGACCCTCAGCATTTTGGTCCTGTGCACCAGCCAACCCCCCGCCCCCCTGATACCAGACAGTGATGCAGCCTGTCAGAATGCTCTCCACGGTACAACTATAGAAGTTTTTGAGTGTGTTTGTTGACATACCAAATCTCTTCAAACTTCTAATGAAGTATAGCCACTGTCTTGCCTTCTTTATAACTGCATCGATATGTTGGAACCAGGTTTAATCCTCAGAGAGCTTGACACCCAGGAACTTGAAACTGCTCACTCTCTCCACTTCTGATCCCTCCTTGAGGACTGGAATGCGTGCCTTTGCCTTACCCTTCCTGAATGACAGAGGAGGGAGCTCGTTAAACTCAATAACCGTTCTACTGTATTGTGATAAGCACAAAACTGACCGGGCGCCGTGACCCGGAGAGTAACCCCAACCAGTCTCACACCGACAGGGGAGGTGACAATCACACACCCCGGTTACAGTCAGAGTGACCCGCAAATACACAAACAAACAACTGTATAATCCCAGCTAAACTGTGACAATAAACGAACTGGAACTTCCCGCCATAATCCCACAAAAGCATTTTAGCACAAAAGCAATATACATTAGAAATGGTAATTAGAAATTCAGGGGACTGTTTCCATCCGGAGCATCAGTATATATTAGTTAGGGTTCCTAAGACCCCCGACACCCAGGACAAGCCCTCTTCTCATTACTACCATCAGGGAGGAGGAACAGGAGCCTGAAGACACACACTCAACGATTCAGGAACAGCTTCTTCCCCTCTGCCATCAGGGAGGAGGTACAGGAGCCTGAAGACACACACTCAACGATTCAGGAACAGCTTCTTCCCCTCTGCCATCAGGGAGGAGGTACAGGAGCCTGAAGACAAACACTCAACGATTCAGGAACAGCTCCTTCCCCTCTGCCATCAGGGAGGAGGTACAGGAGCCTGAAGACACACACTCAACGATTCAGGAACAGCTTCTTCCCCTCTGCCATCAGGGAGGAGGTACAGGAGCCTGAAGACACACACTCAACGATTCAGGAACAGCTTCTTCCCCTCTGCCATCAGGGAGGAGGTACAGGAGCCTGAAGACAAACACTCAACGATTCAGGAACAGCTTCTCCCCCTCTGCTGTCAGATTCCTGAATGGATATTGAACCCATGAACACCACCTCACTACTTTTTTGCACTAATTACCTATATTGTACATTTATTATTGTAAATTACAGTAATTTTATGTATTGCGTAGTCCTGCAGCTACAAAGCAACAAATTCCACGACAGTTTAGAAGGATGCGGTGGAGGGGGGAGATCTCATTGAAAGCTTTCGAACTTTTAAAGCCCCAGACAGAGTAGATGTGGGAAGGACAAACAGGAGAGAATCTGCAGGTGCTGGAAATCCAGAGCAACACACACACAGAATGCTGGAGGAACTCAGCAGGCCGGGCAGCATCCATGGGGAAAAAATATATATTGTCGCCGTTTCGGGCCGATACCCTCTGCAGGACTGGAGAAAAAAAACTGAGGAGATTTGAGAGGTGGGTGGAGAGGAGAGAGAGACACAGGGTGATAAGTGAACCTTGGAGGGGGAGGGATGAAGCAAAGAGTTGGGAAATTGATTGGTGAATGAGATACAGAAGGCCATGGATGTCGTGGTCCGGATCGGATTCCCTTTAAATATACAGTACTTTGTTTGTGTTACGATCCGGACCGTTCACTCCCTGTTTCCCTTTGGTTCCCTGTTTTCCCGTGTCCCTCGGGCTTGGTGATTGGAGGCAATTTACTCTCGGCTGAACCGGCAGTTTATAAGTCTCAAGTCCTGGCCCCGGCGGCTCCAAGTATCAAGTCCTGGCCTGCGAGGAAGCTGCACGTTCTCCACCCCACGCCTACCATCCCCCGGTGACCGCGTAAGTTTCCTCCGGGCGCTCTGGTTTCCTCCCGCAGTCCAAAGTCGTACGGATTGGCAGGTTAATTGGTCATTGTAAATTGTCCCGCGATTCGGCGAGGGAGTAAACTGGGGGATTGCAAGGGTGGAAGAATCAGAAAGGCCTGTTCCACGCGGTATCTCAATGAATACACGTTGAAACTCATTCTGTGCTGGTATGGCCTCCTGAGATGAAAGAAACCTCAGAAGTATAGGAGCCTCAGGTCCCACACCACCAGGTTCAGGAAAAGTTATTACCCCTCAACCATCAGGAAGGAGGTACAGGAGCCTCAGGTCCCACACCGCCAGGTTCAGGAACAGTTATTACCCCTCAGCCATCAGGAAGGAGGTACAGGAGCCTCAGGACCCACACCACCAGGTTCAGGAACAGTTATTACCCCTCAACCATCAGGAAGGAGGTACAGGAGCCTCAGGTCCCACACCGCCAGGTTCAGGAACAGTTATTACCCCTCAACCATCAGGAAGGAGGTACAGGAGCCTCAGGTCCCACACCACCAGCTTCAGGAACAGTTATTACCCCTCAACCATCAGGAAGGAGGTACAGGAGACTCAGGTGCCACACCGCCAGGTTCAGGAACAGTTATTACCCCTCAGCCATCAGGAAGGAGGTACAGGAGCCTCAGGACCCACACCACCAGGTTCAGGAACAGTTATTACCCCTCAACCATCAGGAAGGAGGTACAGGAGCCTCAGGTCCCACACCGCCAGGTTCAGGAACAGTTATTACCCCTCAACCATCAGGAAGGAGGTACAGGAGCCTCAGGTCCCACACCACCAGCTTCAGGAACAGTTATTACCCCTCAACCATCAGGAAGGAGGTACAGGAGACTCAGGTGCCACACCGCCAGGTTCAGGAACAGTTATTATCCCCTCAACCATCAGGAAGGAGGTACAGGAGCCTCAGGACCCACACCACCAGGTTCAGGGACAGTTATTACCCCTCAACCATCAGGAAGGAGGTACAGGAGCCTCTGGTGCCTCACCGCCAGGTTCAGGAACAGTTATTATCTCCTCAACCATCAGGAAGGAGGTACAGGAGCCTCAGGACCCACACCGCCAGGTTCAGGAACAGTTATTATCCCTCAACCATCCGGAAGGAGGTACAGGAGCCTCAGGACTCACATCACCAGGTTCAGGAACAGTTATTACCCCTCAACCATCAGGAAGGATGTACAGGAGCCTCAGGACCCACACCACCAGGTTCAGGAACAGTTATTACCCCTCAACCATCAGTAAGGAGGTACAGGAGCCTCAGGACCCACACCACCAGATTCAGGAAAAGTTATTACTCCCTCAAATTTCAGGTTCTTAAACCAAAGGGGATAACTTCGCTCAATTTCACTCACCCCATCACTGAAATGTTCCCACAACCAATGGACTCACTTGCTGCCTGATTCTTCATCTCACGTTCTTAATATTTATTGCTATTTATTTATTTATTTATTTATTATTATTTCTTTATTTTTGCACAGTTTGTTGTCTTCAGCACTCTGCTTGAATACAGTGTTTGGGTGGTCTTTCATTGATTCTGTTATGGTTAATATTCTATAGATTTGCTGAGAATGCCCGCAGGAACATGAATCTCAGGGTTGTATATGGTGACACAGATGTACGTTGAGAATGAATTTGCTCTGAACTTTGAGCTTTGGCACAACAGCCCTGAGGTGGTTTGGGAGATTTTGTTGCCCTCCGCAAGCTGCCTCCTGTATCCAGACATCTCAACAAAAGCGGACGTGGCAGGGGACTTTTCGATCCGCAGTGCGGAATGAGGTGGGCATCGAACCGTCCGCATCGCAGCCGCCCCGAGGGCAGCGGGTATTGGTGAGGGGTGCCGGAGTGGGATAGTGAAGAATCAGGCAGCGAGGGCCCCTCTCACTCCCAGCACGTTGAGGTCTTGGTGCTTGCTGGTGAGATCCGGTAATGAGGCGTTGAAAGATAGAACGTGGAACATAGAACAGTACAGCACGGGAAGAGGGCCATTCGGCCCACTACGTTGTGCTGACCCGGCTAAAAAGCAAATCTAAATCACTCAAACAGTAATCCCTCCTTCCTGCACCATGTCCACATCCCTCCATCTCCCTTACATCGAAACGTCCCTTAAAACCCTCTAATTTATTTGCTTCCACCACCATACCAGCCAACGCATTCCAGGCATCCTTCACTCTCTGAGTAAAAAACTTGCCCCTCACATCCCCCTTGGACCAACTCCCCTCTCACCTTCAGTGCGTTCCCTCTAATATTAGGCATTTCAACCCTGGGAAACAGATAGTCCCTGTCCGCTCTATCTATGCCTCTCATAACCTTATAAACCTCCATCAGATCTTCCCTCTGCCTCCGGCGCTCCAGAGGAAACAACCCAAGTTTGTCCAGCCTCTCGTGATAACACATGCCCTCTAAACCAGGCAGCATCCTGGTAAACCTCCTCTCCACCCCCTCCAAGACCTCAACGTCCTTCCTACAGTGAGGTGGTGACCAGAACTGTACTCAGTACTCCGGATGTGGCCTGACCAGACTTTTATAAAGTAGCAAGCTTACCTCTTGACTTCTGAACTCAACGCCTCGACTGATGAAAGCAATCATTCCACGAGCCTTCTGACAGACCGCCTTCAGCCATCCCACTGGTGACCCGTGCCTCACCCCTCCCATGGGGTTCATGCTGACCACTGCCCAACGGGTAGTGGCCTCCCAGGAGCCACAACTGAGACGGGCGTCAGGTGTGGCAGGAAGATCTTCATCTCGGTGAAGGACGGCCTTTGGTCCTCCTGAAACTAATTGGACTCCCAGCGGGGTGAGATGCCCGTAGGCGTACGCCGCCGACTGGATTTCAAATTGGAATGATTATGGTCAGCTCGCTGTGGGTGGTGAGGTGGAGACACGTCTCTACCAAAGGAGGTGTGAGGCACTCCTTCCCTCCGCTAGCCTGCAGGTCGCCCTTGGGCAAGGTGTAGCACCTGCTTAGCCCCCTCAAGATCAGGGTCACGTGAGACCATGGGATCAGGTTGTGGACGGTCGTACGAGTAGCTGGTGCAGATCACAAGTCCTGGTGATGTGACCACTGACACCAGGCAGACAATCTCTGAAGAGTATTGATAATGGCTGGGGTCACCCCGTCTTGTAAAGACACTGCCCAGAAGAAGGTGATGGCAAACCACTTCTGTAGATAAAATTTGCCAAGTACAATCATGGTCATGGAAAGATTGTATTTGCCCATGTCATAGCAACACGGCACATAATGAGCAGACAATACATATACTTATTGTAATTGATAGTTTTAAAAATTATTATCATGTTTTGTGTTGTACTGCTGCCGCAAAGTTAACAAATCTCACGACATCTGCTGGTGATGTTAAACCTGATTCTGATTCTGAATATTATGGTTGAGCTGGCTGGTTCAAGAACCGAATAGTTGGAGGGGAGTCACTGTTCTCCAACCTGGTGCTGTGGGACCAGAGAAGAAACTCCAGAGCCCGTGGTAGACGGACGGAACTCGGGACGTAGACGAGGCTGTAAACTGGAGGAGGGAGGACCCCGCGGTTCTTCTCCAGAAGAAGGAGGAGAAGATTTTTGGGAGCCAGCGAGGGAATATCGTTTACATATTAATCAATATTTACTACATAATTGACATGGCCTATAATGATAATGATGATGTACCCAGATACAGTGAAAGGCTTGTCACGCAGATCAAATCATTGAGACAGAACAGTGGAAGGTAATAACAAAGATTCAACGAGTCTAAGAACATACATGATGAAAGTCTGTATGCAGTATACAAGTCTGAGATTCGGCTTTCCACAGACAGCCACGAAACAAAGAAACACCGTGGGACCCGTTCAAAGAAAGACATCAAACACCCGACCAAAGTGCAAAAAAAAAGAACAAATCGCGCAAACGGCAAAGAGAAAAACGAGCAGAAAACACAGAGTATAAAAGATCAAACCACAGAGTCCTTGGAACAGTCCAGTTCAGTTCAGTTTAGCGCTGTGTCGTTCGTTGGCTGCAGAGGTAGTCAGCCCCGATCAAAATTGCACAAACCATCAATTAAAAAAAAGGAGTAATCAGAAACGAGAATAATGTGAACTATAGAGTGCAATCCATAAAAAGTGTCAATTAAACCTTGCTGAAGAACCATGTAGCCTGGCATCTTCCTCCGGGAGCAACATGCAAGTGGGGGGGGGGGGGGGGGGGGGGAGAGGTGAGAGGAGAGAGAGAGAGAGAGAGAGAGAGAGAGAGAGAGAGAGAGAGAGAGAGAGAAGAGAGAGAGAGAGAGAGAGAGAGAGAGAGAGAGAGAGAGAGAGAGAGAGAGAGAGAGAGAGAGATATCAATCTGCCCGAAAATGTACCACCAAAGACGGAAATCACAGGTTTCACTCGTAGCAGAATCGCGTTTGAAAGAAGAAGAAGGTGTAAAAGAAGCTGTTTTGTGAACTGTCTGAAGATTAAAGTGCAAAACTCACAGGTAAAGTGCAGCGCAGGTAGAGAATAAGGTATAAAGCCACTGTGAAGCCAAAGGACAAAGTTATTGTACTAGGGAACTATTTCAAATACTCCCAGACGCAGGACTACATGATGGTTGAGGGGTAATAACTGTTCCTGAACCTGGTGGTGTGGGATCTAAGGGCCCTGTCCCTCTTGCCTGATGGTAGTAAAGAGAAGGGACCATTGCCTCGATGTTGGGGAGGGGCGGGTGGGGGAGGTCCTTGTTGACGGATGCTCTCCATCTTTAACACGTAAAAGTCTGACAACAGCTGGGTAGGACACGTGTTGTAGAGTCCTTGAAAGTGAGTCTGTAGGTTGTGAGATCAGTTCAGAATTGTGGTCAAGGAGGTTGTTTTGAGGTTCAGGAGCCCGACGGTTGTAGGGTAATGACTGCTCCTGCCCGGAAGTCGCTACGGTGCCGTCAGTTTCCCGGCCGGATGTCGGCAAATCGGAATCGGGTTTAATATCACAGGCATACGTCATGAAATTTGTTGTTAAGCGGCAATACAGAATAATAAAGTCTGTCTATTACAGTAAGAAGTGTGCATATATTTTTAAAAGGTAAAACAAACAAGTAGTGCAAAAAGGAATAAAAGCAGTGGGGTAGGGTTCGTGGGTTCAATATTCATTCAGAAATCAGATGGCAGAGGGAAGAAGCTGTTCCTGAATCGTTGAGTGTGTGTCTTCAGGCTCCTGTACCTCCTCCCTGATGGCAGAGGGGAAGGAGCTGTTCCTGAATCGCTGAGTGTGTGTCTTCAGGCTCCTGTACCTCCTCCCTGATGGCAGAGGGGAAGAAGCTGTTCCTGAATCGTTGAGTGTGTGTCTTCAGGCTCCTGTACCTCCTCCCTGATGGCAGAGGGGAAGAAGCTGTTCCTGAATCGTTGAGTGTGTGTCTTCAGGCTCCTGTACCTCCTCCCTGATGGCAGAGGGGGAGAAGCTGTTCCTGAATCGTTGAGTGTGTGTCTTCAGGCTCCTGTACCTCCTCCCTGATGGTAGCAATGGGAAGAGGGCACGTCCTGGGTGGTGGGGGTCCTTAATGATGGACGCCGCCTTTTTGAGTCACGGCTCCTTGAAGATGTCCTGGACGCTGGGGTGCCCAGTGCCCGTGATGGAGCTGACTGAGTTTACAACTTTCTGTGATGTTTTCAATCCTGTTCAGTGTCCCCCCTCCCCCTACTTCCTAAACTAGACGGTGATGCAGCCAGTTAGAAACCTACCCACGGTACATCTGTAGGAGTTTGCGAGTATCTCCGGTGGCCTACCAAATCTCCCCAAACTCCTAATGAAATACACCCACTGTCGTGCCTTCTTTGCAGCCGAATCGACACGTTGGCCCCAGGGTAGTCACACGTTACGGTGTAGATGTGACAAGTGTAGCGGTTAACGTGACTCTATTGTAGCTCGATGGCGGGGCGGGTGGGGGGCGTTCCGGATTTCGGAGTTCAATCCCGGCGGCTCGTCTGCAAGGAGTTTGCACGCTCTCTCCGTGAACCGCGAGGATTTCGTCCGGGTGCTCCCGTTTCCTCCCGCAGTCCAAAGACCGACCGGTGAGCAGGTAAACTGGTCATTGTAAATCGGCCTGATGTTGGGCTAGGGGTAAATGGGAGCGGGGGAGTTACCGGGCGGTGGGGCTTGCTGGCCCGGGAAAAGCCTGTCCCGCGCTGTATCTCGAAATAAATGAACATTAATCTTTAATCTTTACATTCCTCCGGGCTTCGCCAGTCGCAGCAGATGTGTAAAAAGCTGTGACACCGCGACAAGGTCAGATGTCACTGACGTGACCGGAATGATTACAGCGCAAAGAGATCTAGTGTCTCGGGGACCGGTCTGCTCTGTCGTTCGGTACTCCCTCGACGCGGGGAGTCGCTCTCAACATGAATGCGCAATCTGGCTGACCTCCAGGCAATTCCGCACACCGGCAGCCTGCTGCCCTCTCACCCGGCCCTCGCTCGGCGTTTAACCCCTGCCTCGCCCGCTCTCTGCGCCTCTTTTCTCTCTCTTTGTCTCCCAACTGCAGGCGAGTTTCAGTTAGCCCCGGAGTGTCTGGTGTCGGCGTGGCAGGAACAGATCAGAGGGAAAGGAATTAGAAACCCATATGGATATAAGGATGGGGGTCTGTGTGTGTATGTATACGTGTGTGTGTCTGTGAGTGTGTGTGTGTGCGTGTGTGTATGTGTGTATGTGTCTGTGAGTGTGTGTGTGCGTGTGTGTGTGTGTGTGTGTGTGTGTGTATGTGTGTGTGTGGTTGTGTATGTGAGTGTGTGTGTGTGCGTATGTGTGAGTGTGTGTGTGTGCGTGTGTGTGTATGTGTGAGTGTGTGTGTGTGTATGTGAGTGTGTATGTGTATGTGTGTGTGTCTGTGAGTGTGTGCGTGTGAGTATGTGTGTATGTGTGTGTGTGTCTGTGTGTGTGTGTCTGTGTGTGTGTGTGAGTGTTTGTGTGTGAGTGTTTGTGTGTTTGTGTAAATGTGTGTGTGTCTGTGAGTGTGTGTCTCTGTGTGTCTGTGTTTGTGTGCGTCTGCGAGTGTGTGTGTGTGTCTGTGTTTGTGCCTCTGTGTGTGTGTGTATCTGTGAGTGTGTGTGTGTTTGTGTAAGTGTGTGTGTGTGTGTCTGTGAGTGTGTGTCTCTGTGTGTCTGTGTTTGTGTGCGTCTGCGAGTGTGTGTGTGTGTCTGTGTTTGTGCCTCTGTGTCGTGTGTGTGTGTGTCTGTGTGTGTCTGTCTGTCTGTCCGTCTGTCTGTGTTTGTGTGTGTCTGTCTGTCTGTGTGTGTGTGAGAGAGAGAGAGAGTGAGCGTGTGTGTGTGTCTGTCTGTGTCTGTGTGTGTGTGAGTGGCTGTTTGTGTGTCTGTGTGTTTTTGAGTGTGTTAGTCTATGTGAGTGTGGGTGTTTGCTTCTGCATCTGTGTCTGAATGTGTGTAGGTGTATGTATGTGTCTGTTTGTGTCTGATTCTGTGTGTGTGTGTGTTTGTGTCCGTCTGTCTGTCTGTCTATCTGTCTGCTATCTGTCTGTCTGTCTGGACTGGTGGGACTGTCAGGTGGGGAGAGGTTTGGGTGACTCTGACTGACGACAGGACCCACACCATCAGATTCAGGAACAGTTATTAGCCCTCAACCATCAGGAAGGAGGTACAGGAGCCTCAGGACCCACATCACCAGGTTCAGGAACAGTTATTACCCCTCAACCATCAGGAAGGAGGTACAGGAGCCTCAGGTCCCACATCACCAGGTTCAGGAACAGTTATTACCCCCTCAACCATCGGGAAGGAGGTACAGGAGCCTCAGGACCCACACCACCAGGTTCAGGAACAGTTATTACCCCTCAACCATCAGGAAGGAGGTACAGGAGCCTCAGGACCCACACCACCAGGTTCAGAAACAGTTATTAACGCCTCAACCATCAGGAAGGAGATACAGGAGCCTCAGGACCCTTACCACCAGGTTCAGGAACAGTTACTACCCCTCAACCAATAGGTTCCTAATGTATTGAGAATGCCGGCAAAAATAAACAATCTCGGGGTTGTATATGGTGGCATATATGATAATAACTTCATTTTGAGCAGTCACCATTCACAATGGAGGTGTGCAAAATCTGTGGAAATTACAAGCTGACAGCCGGTGATACTTTGAGGTTAGTAAAGCGGTCGTCCCTTAAGTCGGTGTGCGTGGCGTGTATCCTTGCGTTAAATTCCTGTCTTTTCTCCCGAAAACGATTTCCTTATATATTATTTATTGGGATACAGCGCCCAGCCATCCAACTGTTCAATCCCGGCCTAATCGCGGGACAGTTTACAACGACCAATTCACCCTACTATCCGGTACGTCTTTGGGACCGTGGGCGGAAACCGGAGCATCCGGAGGAAACCCACGCGGTCACGGGTGGCGGGGGGGGGGGGGGTGGAGAACGTACAAACTCCTCCCAGTCAGCGGCGGGGATCGAACCCGGGGTCGCCGGTACGGTGACCCGCCGGGCTGCCGTAAGCGCTGAAACCGCCGCGCAAAGGGAGCCGAGCCCCATGAAAGAGCTGTCTCGCCCGGGCTGCCTGCCATCGCTCTCTCCTTGCCAGGACGCTGTGTTAACCCTGGCCTCCCCGCGGCTTCCCGAGAGGCTTCAGCGCACGGGGTCGCGGAAATAAAAGGAGCTGCGGAGGGTATCATCGCAGGCAGCCCCACCACGGGCGCCAGGCTCCCCGGCATCGAGGACGCCTCCAAAAAAAGATGCCTCAAGACAGAGGAGTTATCGGCCATTAAGGACCTCCCTCCCCGCCCCCCCCCCCCCCACACACACACAATCGGGGACATGCCCTCGCCTCATCATTAACATGGCATTTCTGAAAGGCCCACGACCCCGAGAACGCCATCTCCTTTCATTTTCCCCGTCGGTAGATTCTGTAAAGTAAGGGCATTTTAACGCCTTTTTGCACTGTACTGCTGTCTCACACTCACACACACTCACTCACACACTCACACTCACTCACACACTCACTCACACTCACTCACTCACACACTCACACACACACTCTCTCACACTCACTCTCACACTCACACACACTCACACACACTCACACACACATTCACACACACACACACTCACTCACACTCACACACACACTCACACTCACTCACACACTCTCACACTCACACACACACACACTCACACACACACACACTCACACTCACACACACGCACACACACGCACTCACACACACACTCACTCACACACACACACACACACACACACACACACACACACAAACAAAAGCAAATTTCAGAATCAGATTAGTTATCCCCGACATAACAGTGCGGCGTTAAACGTGTTGCTTCCCTGCAGCGTTACAGTGCTATACGTTTTTTTAAAAATACTGCCACTTACAACAAGAAACCTCAGTTAAACGAGTCAGCAGTACTGAAGAGATTTTAAGAAGTAGTGAGGTGGTGTTCACGGGTTCAATGTCCATACAGAAATCGGATGGCAGAGGGGAAGAAGCTGTTCCTGAATCGTTGAGTGTGTGTCTTCAGGCTCCTGTACCTCCTCCCTGATGGCGGAGGGGAGGAAGCTGTTCCTGAATCGCTGAGTGTGTGCCTGCAGGCTCCTGTACCTCCTCCCTGATGGCGGAGGGGAGGAAGCTGTTCCTGAATCGCTGAGTGTGTGCCTGCAGGCTCCTGTACCTCCTCCCTAATAGTAGAATTATATTCACTGGGGTGAAGGGGCTGGTCGTGTCCATTCCGGGGGGGGGGGGGGGGGTGCAGCTCACTCACCTTCGGCCGCCCACCAGACACTCGGCTCTCACCTACGGCTCCAAGTCGCTGATCGCCCGCGACGGCGGCCGCACACCGCGGTACCACCGCATCGGACAGGCGGGCTAAACCAGGTGATAGGGACACACCTGTCTTACTGTGCAAAAGTCAGCTCTGGCGGACGGGGGGGGATGAGATCTAGAGTGAGACCCAACGGCCAGGAAGGTTCTTCTGTCACGCCCCGTGGAGAGTGAAGGGCGTGACCAGGCACAGAAGGCGTCGCGGTCACCCACTGCAACCAAGGAAGACCCGCAGTTTGTGACGCTGGACCCGGCGCATGAGGTCGAGAGAGAGTGGAACTGCCCCGGTCCCGCGGCTTCCCAGCTTTAAAAACTCTCTCCCGCGCAGGTTTCCTGTCATTGTCGGACAGGACGGTCAAACGCCACCCACTTTATATTCGTTGCTTAATGATCTTGACTGATTATTCGCACTACTATATAATCTGTGATAACAAACCTGACTCCGATTGAGAGAGAAAAGACCTGTGAATGCACGGTAGCCATTGTCGAGGCTGGGCCGGCGAGCGTAGAGACAGTCACAGAGTCACAGAACACCACAGCACAGGGGCAGGTCCTTCGGCCCGTCTGGGCCATGCTGGACTATATAAACTGCATAGTCAAATCGACCTGTACCCGGATCGTAGACCTCCCGCCACCCCCATCCACGTACCGATCCAAACTTCTCTTAAACTTTGAAATCGAATCCGCATCCACCACTTGGGCTGGGAGCTCTTTCCACCCGCTGAGTGAAGAAATTCCCTCTCGTGTTCCCCTTAAAAGTTTCGCCTTTCGCCCTGAAAATGCTTCAAAAGTGAAGGCAGATACATTTCTAAATGCAGGTGGCATCGGGCGATTGAGGGACGTGGGGCCAGGGAATGAGCCACGAATGGTCAGACAGTATCAAAGGACTTCCTGTTAGTGCCCCTCGCCCTTTGTTCTGTGTGTGTGAGAGAGTGTCTATGTGTGTGTGAGTATCTGTGTGTGTGTGTGTACGTGTGTGAGAGAATGTCTATGTGTGTGTGAGTATCTGTGTGTGTGTGTGTACGTGTGTGAGAGAGTGTCTATGTGTGTGTGAGTATCTGTGTGTGTGTGTGTGTACGTGTGTGAGAGAGTGTCTATGTGTGTGTGAGTGAGTGTGTCTATTTGTCCATGAGTATCTGTGTGTGTGAGAGAGTGTCTATGTGTGTGTGAGTATCTGTGTGTGTGTGTGTACGTGTGTGAGAGAGTGTCTATGTTTGTGTGAGTATCTGTGTGTGTGTGTGTACGTGTGTGAGAGAGTGTCTATGTGTGTGTGAGTGAGTGTGTCTATTTGTCCATGAGTATCTGTGCGTGTGAGAGAGTGTCTATGTGTGTGTGAGTATCTGTGTGTGTGTGTACGTGTGTGAGAGAGTGTCTATGTGTGTGTGAGAGAGTGTGTCTATTTGTCCATGAGTATCTGTGTGTGTGAGAGAGTGTCTGTGTGTGTGTGAGAGAGTGTGTCTATTTGTCCATGAGTATCTGTGTGTGTGAGAGAGTGTCTGTGTGTGTGTGTTTGTGTACGTGTGAGAGAGAGTGTCTATGTGTGTATGTATCTGTGTGTGTGTGTACGTGTGTGAGGGAGAGTGTCTAAGTGTGTTTGAATATCTGTGTGTACATGTGTGAGCGAGAGTGTCTATGTGTGCGTGAGTGTGAGTGTATGTGTGTACGTGTGTCTGAGCGAGAGAGAGAGAGAGTCTATGTGTGTGTGTCTGTGTGTGTGTGTGAGAGAGAGAGTGACTGTGTACGAGTGTGTGAGTATGTGCGAGGGAGAGTATGTGTGTGTGTGTGTGTGTGTGTGTGTGTGTGTGTGTGTCTATTGTATGTGTGAGTGAGTGTCTGTGTGTGTGAAAGTGAATATGTGTGTGTACGTGTGTGTGAATATGTGTGAGAGAGTCTATGTGTGGCTGTGCGTATGTGTCTGTTTCAATGTGTATTTGTGTGTGTGCGTGTGTGTGTGAGTATCTGTGTGTGTCTGTCTGAATGTGTATTTGTGTGTATGTGTGAGTGTGAATGTGTATGTGTGTGAGAGTGTGTGTGTGTATCTATGAATGTGTGTGTGTGTGTGTGTGTGTGACTGTCTGTGTCAGTGTCTGTGTCTGTCTGTGTGTGTGTGTGTGACAGAGAGAGAGAGAACAACAGTCCTGATGTAAGATTTCAGCCCGAAACGTTGGCCCCTGTCTCTTCCTCTCCACTGAGTTCCTCCAGAACATTTTGCGTGCGTGTCTGAGATATGGTGCATCTGTCCACGCGAGCCTTCGGAGTTTCTCACAGAGCCTCAATTTCTTATCCAGCCAGCGAATCGGATCCACGTTCGGATCTATCCACCCAGCGTCCCACCCAGGCGCATTTGCGTGGACAAACAGCGCGACCCAAGGATGTGCTGGGGGCAGCCCGCAGGGGTGGGGCCCCGCATTCCCCGCGCCGAAGCAGCAAGCTCACAGCGTCCTGCGGCGGCGGTCGACGCCGGGCTGCTCGGCAACGGCAGCATCGAGTCCGCTGGACTCACGTCGGCAGGGAATTCCCCGCCGAGCCTGAGACCCGGCTGCCAGATCGAGCTCGGGAGGACGAGTCACTGGAGTCAGTAAAGCCAGTAACATCACGAGGGATCCCACCCACCCTGCTCACGGACTGTTTGCCCAGTACAAGGTGCGGTGTCTCAGAAAGGCAGCGTCCATTATTAAAGACCCACAGCACCCAGGGCATGCCCTTTTCTCACTGTTACCATCAGGGAGGAGGTACAGGAGCCTGAAGACACACACTCAGCGATTCAGGAACAGCTTCTTCCCCTCTGCCATCAGGGAGGAGGTACAGGAGCCTGAAGACACACACTGAACGATTCAGGAACAGCTTCTTCCCCTCTGCCATCAGGGAGGAGGTACAGGAGCCTGAAGACACACACTCAACGATTCAGGAACAGCTTCTTCCCCTCTGCCATCAGGGAGGAGGTACAGGAGTCTGAAGACACACACTCAACGATTCAGGAACAGCTTCTTCCCCTCTGCCATCAGGGAGGAGGTACAGGAGCCTGAAGACACACACTCAGTGATTCAGGAACAGCTTCTTCCCCTCTGCCATCAGGGAGGAGGTACAGGAGCCTGAAGACACACACTCAGCGATTCAGGAACAGCTTCTTCCCCTCTACCATCAGGGAGGAGGTACAGGAGCCTGAAGGCACACACTCAACGATTCAGGAACAGCTTCTTTCCCTCTGCCATCAGATTCCTGAAATGGCATTGAACCCGTGAACACTACCTCACTACATCCAGGACATCTTCAGGGAGCGATGCCTCAAAAAGGCGGCGTCCATCATTAAGGACCCCCACCACCCAGGACGTGACCTCTGCTCATTGCTACCATCAGGGAGGAGGTACAGGAGCCTGAAGACACACACTTGACAGTTCAGGAACAGCTTCTTCCCCTCTGCCATCAGGGAGGAGGTACAGGAGCCTGAAGACACACACTCAGCGATTCAGGAACAGCTCCTTCCCCTCTGCCATCAGAGAGGAGGTACAGGAGCCTGAAGACACACACTCAACGATTCAGGAACAGCTTCTTCCCCTCTGCCAACTGAATCCCAAGTGGACATTGAAACTTTGGACACTACCTCACCTTTTTTCTAATATACAGTATTTCTATTTTTGCACGTTTTTAAAAAAAAATCTATTCAATATACGCAATTGATTTACTCCTTTATTTATTGTTACTTTTTTAATTTAAATTATTTTTTTCTCTGCTAGGTTATATACTGCATTGACCTGATGCTGCTAAGTTAACAAAGTTCGCGTCACATGCCGGTGATAAGAAACACGAGTCTGATTCTGACAGCGTGGATCGGGCTGCCGGCGCCAAGTGGTGCGCGGGAGCTCGATTTCAACGTTTGAAAGAAATTTGGACCGGTGTGTGGATGGGAGGGGTAGGGAGAGCTATGGCCCTGTGGTGCCGGTCGATAGGGCTAGGCAGATTATTAGTTTATCATAGGTTAGTTGGGCTGAAGGGACTAGAGTCTAGAAAATGTGCAGCTCCTCCCCCATCTCGTGTCGAACTATTAACCTGCCTGCTCCGATCGACCTGCACCCGGGTCCACCGCCCTCCAGACACCCTCCCATCCATATACCTGTCCAAACTTCTCTCAAACGTTCAAATCGAGCTCACTTGCGCTGGCCGCTTGTTCCACCCTCTCACGACCCTCCGAGTGAAGAAGTTTCCCCTCATGTTCCCCTTAAACTTCTGTCACGTACCCCGTGACCGGTTATAGAACCAGCGGAAATGGAAAACACTTTGGCGACCAGTATTACTATTAACTAATGATATTTATTAGTAACTACGCAATACAGTAATATAAATGTAGATAAATCAAATAGGTTAACAATGATTTTATATATATTCAATTCAAAGATTCAAAAAACTTTATTGTCATTCTAACCGTACATCAGCTCTGCAGGGCAGAATGAGACAGCGTTTCCCAGGAGCAGTGCAATCATAACGTAACAAACGCAACACTAAATAATAAACATAACCATAAATAGTAAAACACAACAGCCACATGTCAGTTAAAATCAGTTATAAGTGTCCAGTGCAAGTTAAAAGTGTCCAATGCAGAGTCGGGTAGAGCAGCTATTTAGCAGTCTGACAGCCTGTGGGAAGAAGCTGTTTAGAAGCCTTGTGGTTTTAGTTTTGATGCTCCTGTAACGTTTGCCTGATGGCAGAAGAACAAACAGTTCATGGAGAGGGTGTGAGGGGTCTTTAATGATGTACCGTGTCTTCTGGAGGCATCGACTCTGAAAGAGGTCTTGGACAGAAGGTAGGGAGACCCCAATGACCTTCTCTGCTCCCCTAACCACCCTCTGCAAGGTTTTTTTGTTGACAGCACTGCAGCTGGAGTACCAGGTTGTGATGCTAAAGGTCAGCACACTCTCGACCACGCCTCTGTAGAATGTAGTTAAGATGTTAGTGGGGAGTGATGCTTGTTTAAGCTTCCTCAGAAAGTGCAATCTCTGTTGGGCCCGTTTCACAATCCCAGTGGTATTCCTGGACCAGGTGAGATTGTCCGAGATCTGAACCCCAAGGAACTTGATGTTTTCCACTCTCTCCACTGTGGGGCCGCTGATGCTGAGGGGTGTGTGCTCAGGCTGAGACCGTCTGAAATCGACGATCATCTCCTTGGTTTTGTGTGACATTAAGCATCAAGTTGTTATCACTGCACCAACTCTCTAGGTGTTTGACCTCCGCCCTGTACATAGTTTCATCAATTTTGCTGATGAGCCCCACCACTGTGGTAGCATCTGCAGATTTAATGATCAGGTTCTCCTTGAATCTGGCTGCACAGTCATATATATATCTGTGTGTGTGTGTGTGTGTGTGTGTGTGTGTGTGTGTGTGTGTGTGTGTGTGTGTGTGTGGCTCTGTGTGTGTGTGTGTGTGTGTGTGTAATTATATGAAAACCAAACTTCTTCGAGTCTAGAGGTAAATGGATAGTCTTACAATGACGAATAAAGTTGAGTTCAGTTCGTGGTATTGAGTTGAGTAGTGATGGGGGGACAGAGAGGGAGGGAGAGATTTGAGTCTTCAGGTGAGCTGACGCCGTCGATCTTCCCATTGTCCTCCGAAATCCTTTAGAAGTCACCGACTGTGACCACAACAAAGGGGACCGTTCTTCCGTGGTGGAATTATCAACCCAGGCGAGGGTTGGACACACGAATAACTCCCCACCGGTCACACCCTTTTCGCACTGCGAGAGCCACTGATCGATCCGCCTGATTGATCCTCCAAAACCCACTCTTTCTGTGGAAACAACAAATCTCATTGTGTCCAAAACCATGTGTCTGTTGGTCTATCATCTGGCCTTCTATTTATCTCACCGTGCTGAACACCAACTGTCCATCAAACAGCTCCTCCCTCCTCTCTCTGTAAGAACTAACAAGTAGGCAGCGCCCTTGTAGAAAGTATAAACAAACTGTGAGTAGTCTTTGCCTCTCTCTCTCTTTTTAACAGGGTGTCTATGTTCCACAACACTCTTTCTTTCTCTCTCTCTCTCTCTCTCTTAAAAGCACAGTTCATAGGGGTTATTCAGGACCCCGTCACAATTCTCACCTTTCACCCTTAACCCGTGACCTCTAGTTGTCCATTCGTCCCCCCCCCCATCCCTCCCCACCGATCTCCCTCCCAGCACTTATCCTTGTAAGCGGAACAAGTGCTACACATGCTCTTACACTTCCTCCCTTACCACCATTCAGGGCCCCAGACAGTCCTTCCAGGTGAGGCGACACTTCACCTGTGAGTCGGCTGGGGTGATATACTGTGTCCGGTGCTCCCGATGTGGCCTTCTATATATTGGCGAGACCCGACACAGACTGGGAGATCGTTTCGCTGAACACCTACGCTCTGTCCGCCAGAGAAAGCAGGATCTCCCAGTGGCCACACATTTTAATTCCACATCCCATTCCCATTCTGATATGTCTATCCACGGCCTCCTCTACTGTAAAGATGAAGCCACACTCAGGTTGGAGGAACAACACCTTATATTCCGTCTGGGTGGCCTCCAACCTGATGGCATCAACATTGACTTCTCGAACTTCCGTTAATGCCCCACCTCCCCCTCGTACCCCATCCGTTATTTATTTATATACACACATTCTTTCTCTCTCTCTCCTTTTTCTCCCTCTGTCCCTCTGACTATACCCCTTGCCCATCCTCTGGGTTTTCACCCCTCCCCCTTTTCCTTCTCCCTGGACCTCCTGTCCCATGATCCTCTCATATCCCCTTTGCCAATCACCTGTCCAGCTCTTGGCTCCATCCCTCCCCCTCCTGTCTTCTCCTATCATTTCGGACCTCCCCTCCCCATCTCACTTTCAAATCTCTTACTAGCTCTTCCTTCAGTTAGTCCTGACAAAGGGTATCGGCCCGAAATGTCGACTGTACCTCTTCCTAGAGATGCTGCCTGGCCTGCTGCGTTCACCAGCAACTTTTATGTGTGTTACGTCTAGTTGTAGTCCCACCCAGCCTCAGTGGAAAGAAAAGCCTGCCTTCATTTAATCCTCATAAGTTTGTATACCCCTCAAATCCTCTACTTTCCAAGGAATAAAGTCTTAACCTATTCAATCTTTCCCTTGTAACTCAGGTCCTCCAGACCCGGCAACGTCCTTGTAAATTATCTCCGCACCCTTTCAACCCTGTTTACATCTTTCCTGAGAGTCGGTGACCAGAACTCCGCACAGTAGTCACCAATGTCTTGTACAACTTCAGCAACCCACCCCATCTCCCGTACTCAGAATATTGACTCACGAAGGCCAATGGGCCTAAAGCTTTCTTTCGGACCCTATAGACCAGTCCCCGTGCTGGAGTGTTCTGTGACCCCCCGCCCCTAGAGGGCGACGCTTGCGGGCTGCCCCCAGCAGTTCCTTGGGTTGAGTTGGGCTGTTGACGGAAACAGTGCGTATACTTACTTTTTAAGTTTACTGTTTGTCCTCTTTCGTCGGTCTTTGTTATTTTAAGTGTAAACCTTCAGGCTCGCCCAGCTCGCGTTCGTCTCGGGGGAAATAGCCTTCGGCCCCGCCATGCTGGGAAATCGCGTTTGTGTGGATGCTGTGTGATATACCGCCCAGTTACGAACCCACAGCGCAAAATATCAGACAGTACACCATATGCAATTAAACGATTGCACTTTATGAATCTTAATCTAAATGTAGGGTTAGGAATGAAAATTTTTAAAAAGGGGCCCAATTCAAGGAAAAGTCAAAAGTTCACGTTGAATTTCTACCACCATCCGTCTCCTCCGGGTGTCGCCGACCTTCGGACCCTCAGATCCCAGTCCGCTCCGTCCGGTGTTCTGCCAGCTCTCTCCCGCTTCATCTCTCCTCGACGAAAAGACCGCGAAAGAAACATCGTTCCAGATTCACAAGACAGAGCAACAATCTCCGATTTTCATAAATTCTACAGTTGGTTAGGGTGAGGTCCACCTGTGAGTACTTTAATAATAAACTCTAATTCCAACTTCCTTTTTTCGATCCTTTGGAGCAGTTCACTGCCCGCGTGATTAATGAATCAATAACAAAACCCAAGGGAGAGTGACATCATACCAAAGGATCCCAGCCACCCTGCTCACGGACTGTCTGTCCCACTCCCACTAGGTCAATGATTTGGATAATAGAACTGGTGGCTTTGTTGCAAAGTTTGCTACAGTAGAAGATAGGTGGAGGAGCATTTGATTTTGACGACATAGAGAGGCTACAGAAGGATTTAGGAGAACCGGCGAAGAAATGGCAAATTGAATGCAGTGTCAGTAAACACAAAACAATCTGCAGATGCTGGGGTCTCCTCTACATCGGTGAAACCCGACGTAGATTGGGGGGACGGCTTCGTCGAGCACCTCCGCTCCGTCCGCCACAACAGACAGGATCTCCCGGTAGCCATCCACTTCAACTCTGCTTCCCATTCAGATATGTCCATACATGGCCTCCTCTACTGCCATAATGAGGCTAAACTCAGGTTGGAGGAGCAACACCTCATATACCGTCTAGGTAGTCTCCAGCCCCTTGGAATGAACATAGAATTCTCCAACTTCCAGTAATTCCCTCCCCCTCCCTTCCTCTATCCCTATTTCACTCTGCCCCCTCCCCCAGCTACCTACCACCTCCCTCATCATTCCGCCTCCTTCTACTACCCCTTGTGTTTTCCCCTATTCCTTCTTCACCTTTCCTGCCTATCACCTCCCTGCTTCCCCTCCGCCACCCGTTTATCTTTCCCCATACTGGTGTTTCACCTGGAACCTACCAGCCTTCTCCTTCCCACCCTCCCACCACCTTCTTTATAGGGCCTCTGCCCCTTCCCCCTACAGTCCTGACGAAGGGTTCCGGCCCGAAACATTGACTGATCGTTTCCACGGATGCTGCCCGGCCTGCTGAGTTCCTCCAGCGTGTTGTGAATACACTGTCAGGGAGTGTATGGTCATGCACTTTGGTAGAAGAAATGAAAGGGTTGGCTATTTTCTAAATGGAGAGAAAATACAAAAGAAAACTAGGTACAAACAACAGGAATTCTGCAGATGCTGGAAATTCAAGCAACACACATCAAAGTTGCTGGTGAACGCAGCAGGCCAGGCAGCATCTCTAGGAAGAGGTACAGTCGACGATTCGGGCCGAGACTCTTCGTCAGGACTAACTGAAGGAAGAGTGAGTAAGAGATTTGAAAGTGGGAGGGGGAGGGGGAGATACAAAATAATAGGAGAAGACAGGAGGGGGAGGGATGGAGCCAAGAGCTGGACAGGTGATTGGCAAAAGGGATACGAGAGGATCATGGGACAGGAGGTCCGAGAAGAAAGACAAGGGGCGGGGGAGAAACCCAGAAGATGGGCAAGGGGTATAGTCAGAGGGACAGAGGGAGAAAAAGGAGAGTGAGAGAAAGAATGTGTGTATAAAAATAAGTAACAGATGGGGTACGAGGGGGAGGTGGGGCATTAGCGGAAGTTAGAGAAGTCAATGTTCATGCCATCAGGTTGGAGGCTACCCAGACGGAATATAAGGTGTTGTTCCTCCAACCTGAGTGTGGCTTCATCTTTACAGTAGAGGAGGCCGTGGACAGACATATCAGAATGGGAATGGGATGTGGAATTAAAATGTGCGGCCACTGGGAGATCCTGCTTTCTCTGGCAGACAGAGCGTAGATGTTCAGCAAACCCATCTCCCAGTCTGCGTCGGGTCTCGCCAATATATAAAAGGCCACATCGGGAGCACCGGACGCAGTATATCACCCCAGCCGACTCACAGGTGAAGTGTTGCCTCACCTGGAAGGACTGTTTGGGGCCCTGAATGGTGGTAAGGGAGGAAGTGTAAGGGCATGTGTAGCACTTGTTCCGCTTACACGAATAAGTGCAGGAGGGAGATCAGTGGGGAGGGATTGGGGGGGGGGGGGAACGAATGGACAAGAGAGTTGTGTAGGGAGCGATCCCTGCGGAAAGCAGGGGGGGGGGAGGGAAAGATGTGCTTAGTTGTGGGATCCCGTTGGAGGTGGCGGAAGTTACGGAGAATAATATGTTGGACCCGGAGGCTGGTGGGGTGGTAGGTGAAGACCAGGGGAACCCTATTCCTAGTGGGGTGGCGGGAAGATGGAGTCAGAGCAGATGTATGTGAAATGGGGGAGATGCGTTTAAGAGCAGAGTTGATAGTGGAGGAAAGGAAGCCCCTTTCTTTAAAAAAGGAAGACATCTCCCTCGTCCTAGAATGAAAAGCCTCACCCTGAGAGCAGACTAGGTACAACAGGGTTTGAGAGTCCTTTGTGCAGGATTCCCTGAAGGTTAATTTACAGGTTGAGTCGGTTGTCAGGAAGGCAAATGTGATGTTAGCATTCATTTCAAGAGGACTAGAATACAAGAGCAAGGATGTAATGTTGAAGCTTCATAAGGCACTGGTGAGGCCTCACTTGGAGTTTTGTGAGCAGGTTTGGTCTCCTTATCTACGACAGGATTTGCTGAAACTGGAGAGGGTTCAAAAGAGGTTCACGAAAATGATACCAGAATTGAACGGCTTGTCATCTGAAGAGCGTTTGATGGCTCTGGGCCTATACTCACTGCAATTCAGAAGAATAAGAGGTGACCTAATTGAAACCTATCGAATGGTGAAAGGCCATGATACAGTGGATGTGGAGAGGATGTTTCCTATAGTGGGGGGAGTCTAGGACCAGAGGACAGAGACAGAGTGGATGTGGAGAGGATGTTTCCTATAGTGGGGGAGTCTAGGACCAGAGGACACAGACAGAGTGGATGTGGAGAGGATGTTTCCTATAGTGGGGGGAGTCTAGGACCAGAGGACACAGATAGAGAGGATGTGGAGAGGCTGTTTCCTATAGTGGGGGAGTCTAGGACCAGAGGACACAGATAGAGTGGATGTGGAGAGGATGTTTCCTGTAGTGGGGGAGTCTAGGACCAGAGGGCACAGATAGAGTGGATGTGGAGAGGATGTTTCCTATAGTGGGGGAGTTTAGGATCAGAGGAAGCAGATAGAATGGATATGGAGGGGATTTTCCTATAGTGGGGGAGTCTAGGACCAGAGGACACAAATAGAATGGATGTGAACAGGGTGTTTCGTATAGTGGGGGAGTCTAGGACCAGAGGACACAGATAGAGTGGATGTGGAGAGGATGTTTCCTGTAGTGGGGGAGTCTAGGACCAGAGGGCACAGATAGAGTGGATGTGGAGAGGATGTTTCCTATAGTGGGGCAGTCTAGGACCAGAAGACACAGATAGAGTGGATGTGGAGAGGATGTTTCCTATAGTGGGGCAGTCTGGGACCAGAGGAAGCAGATAGAGTGGATATGGAGGGGATTTTCCTATAGTGGGGGAGTCTAGGACCAGAGGACACAAATAGAATGGATGTGGACAGGGTGTTTCGTATAGTGGGGGAGTCTAGGACCAGAGGACACAGATAGAGTGGATGTGGAGAGGATGTTTCCTGTAGTGGGGGAGTCTAGGACCAGAGGGCACAGATAGAGTGGATGTGGAGAGGATGTTTCCTATAGTGGGGCAGTCTAGGACCAGAAGACACAGATAGAGTGGATGTGGAGAGGATGTTTCCTATAGTGGGGCAGTCTAGGACCAGAGGACACAGATAGAGTGGATGTGGAGAGGATGTTTCCTATAGTGGGGCAGTCTAGGACCAGAGGGCACAGATAGAGTGGATGTGGAGAGGATGTTTCCTATAGTGGGGCAGTCTAGGACCAGAGGACACAGATAGAGTGGATGTGGAGAGGATGTTTCCTGTAGTGGGGGAGTCCAGGACCAGAGGGCACAGATAGAGTGGATGTGGAGAGGATGTTTCCTATACTGAGTGAGTCTAGGACCAGAGGACACAGATAGAGTGGTTGTGGAGAGGATGTTTCCTATAGTGGGGCGTCTCAGACCAGAGGGCACAGATAGAGTGGATGTGGAGAGGATGTTTTCTATACTGGGGGAGTCTAGGACCAGAGGACACAGATAGAGTGGATGTGGAGAGGATGTTTCCTATAGTGGGGGAGTCTAGGACCAGAGGGCACAGATAGAGTGGATGTGGAGATGTTGTTTCCTATAGTGGGGGAGTCTAAGACCAGAGGACACAGATAGAGTGGATGTGGAGAGGATGTTTCCTATAGTGGGGGAGTCTGGGACCAGAGGACACAGATAGAGTGGATGTGGAGAGGATGTTTCCTATAGTGGGGGAGTCTAGGACCAGAGGACACAGTTAGAGTGGATGTGGAGAGCATGTTTCCTATAGTGGGGGAGTCTAGGACCAGAGGACACAGATAGAGTGGATGTGGAGAGGATGTTTCCTGTAGTGGGGGGAGTCTAGGACCAGAGGACACAGATAGAGTGGATGTGGAGAGGATGTTTCCTGTAGTGGGGGGAGTCTAGGACCAGAGGACACAGATAGAGTGGATTTGGAGAGGGTGTTTCCTATAGTGGGGGGAGTCTAGGACCAGAGGGCACAGATAGAGTGGATATGGAGAGGGTGCTTCCTATAGTGGGGGGAGTCTAGGACCAGAGGGCACAGATAGAGTGGATATGGAGAGGGTGCTTCCTATAGTGAGGGAGTCTAGGAGCAGAGCGGAAAGACGCAGAATAGAGGGACATCCTTTAAGAACAAAGATGAGGTGGAATTTCTTTCGCCAGAGAGTGGTGAATCTGTGGAGTTCGTTGCCACTTGCAGCTGTGGAGGCCGAGTAATTCTGAATATTTAAGCCTGTGTTTGATAGCTTCTTGATTGCTCAGGGCATGAAGTGACGCAGGGAGAAAGTAGGAGATTGAGGGTGGGAGGGGAAATGAACCAGTCCTGATAAAAAGGCAGAGCAGACTCGATGGGTCAAATGGCCTAACTCTGCCATCTCATGATCTTATGGTCGCCTGGTCATGGGAAAGTGGGGGGAAATCGGAGCACCCGGAGGAAACTCACACTGTCACGAGTGGGGAGAACGTACAAACTCCTTACAGGCAGCAGCGAGAATTGAACCCGCGTCTTTGGTACTGTAAAACGTCGTGCGAAACACTACGCCACCTACTGGTTTAATTAATCCGGTACAACATCATGGGCTGACGAGCCTGTTCCTGTGCTGTACCATTCTGCGTTCTGGAATGGTTTCAGCCAGAGAATGGCGAATCTGTGGAATTCATTGCCACAGACGGCTGTGGAGGCTAAGTCATTGAGTTTAATGCTGTCTTCTCGCTGCTTCATCAGAAAGGAGGTACAGGAGCCTCCAGAGCCACACCACCAGGTTCAGGAACAGTTATTACCCCTCAACCATCAGGAAGGAGGTACAGGAGCCTCAGGACCCACACCACCAGGTTCAGGAACAGTTATTACCCCTCAACCATCAGGAAGGAGGTACAGGAGCCTCAGGACCCACACCACCAGGTTCAGGAACAGTTATTACCCCTCAACCATCAGGAAGGAGGTACAGGAGCCTCAGGTCCCACACCACCAGGTTCAGGAGCAGTTATTACCCCCCTCAACCTTCAGGAAGGAGGTACAGGAGCCTCAGGACCCACACCACCAGGTTCAGGAACAGTTAATACCCCTCAACTATCAGGCTCTTGAACCAGAAAAGACAGTGGAACAGCAATGGCAGGTATTCTTGGGAATAATGCACAAGGTGCAAAATCAGTTTATCCCCCGGAGAAGGAAGGATTCAAAGGGGAGAAAGTGGCCACAGTGGTTGACAAAGGAAGTCAGAGATAGCGTAGCATTAAAAAAGAAGTATAACAGAGCTAAGGTGAATGGGAAGACGGATGATTGGGAAATTTTTAAGGAGCAACAGAACTTAACTAAAAAGGCAATACGGGGATAAAAAATGAGGTATGAATGCAAGCTAGCTAGAAATGTTAAGGAGGATAGCAAAAGTTTTTTTAGGTATGTGAAGAGAAGGAAGATAGTTAAGAACAATGTTGGGTCCTTGAAGAATGAATTGGGAGAAATTGTTATGGGAAACAGAGAAATGGCAAACGAATTTAATAAGTACTGTGCATCTGTCTTCACTAGGGAAGACACAAGCAATCTCCCAGATGTATGGATGGGCCAAGGACATAGGGTAACAGAGGAACTGAAACAGATTGACATTAGGAAGGAAACGGTGATGAGTAGACTGATGGGACTGAGGACTAACAAATCCCCAGGTCCAGATGGTCTGCATCCTAGGGTACTAAAGGAGGTGGCTCTGGAAATTGCGGATGCATTGGTGATCATTTTCCAATGTTCCTTAGATTCAGGATCAGTTCCTGAGGATTGGCGAATGGCTAATGTTATCCCACTTTTTAAGAAAGGAGGGAGGGAGAAAACAGAGAACTATCGCCCTGTTAGCCTACCTTCAGTAGTGGGGAAGACGCTAGAGTCCATTATTAAAGATGAAATAGCGGCATATCTTGATAGCAGTGATAGGATTGGGCCGAGCCAGCATGGATTTACCAAGGGCAAATCATGCTTGACTAATCTATTGGAGTTTTTCGAGGATGTAACCAGGAAGATAGACATGGGAGATCCAGTGGATGTGGTGTACCTTGACTTTCAGAAGGCATTTGATAAGATACCACATAGGAGATTGGTGGGTAAAATCAGAGCTCATGGCATTGGGGGGAGGATATTGACATGGATAGAAAACTGGTTGGCAGATAGAAAGCAAAGGGTAGCAGTGAATGAGTGTTTCTCGGAATGGCAGGTGGTGACTAGTGGGGTGCCACAGGGCTCGGTATTGGGACCACAGCTGTTTACGATTTGCGTCAATGATTTAGAGGAAGGCATTGTGAATAACATCAGCAAGTTTGCTGATGATACTAAGCTGGGTGGCAGTGTGACATGTGATGAGGATGTTAGGAGAATTCAAGGTGACTTGGATAGGCTGGGTGAGTGGGCAGAAACTTGGCAGATGGCGTTTAATGTGAATAAGTGGGAGCAAGAACAGGAAAGCAGATTATTATCTGAATGGTGTGGAGTTAGGTAAGGGAGAAATGCAAAGAGATCTGGGAGTACTTGTTCATCAGTCTCTGAAGGTGAATGAGCAAGTGCAGCAGGCAGTGAAGAAAGCTAGTGGAATGTTGGCCTTTATTACAAAGGGAATTGAGTACAAGAGCAAGGAAATCTTTTTGCATTTGTACAGGGCCCTGGTGAGACCACACCTGGAGTATTGTGTGCAGTTTTGGTCTCCAGGGTTGAGGAAGGACATCCTGGCTGTGGAGGAGGTGCAGCGTAGGTTCACTAGCTTAATTCCTGGGATGTCCAGACTGTCTTACGCAAAGAGGTTAGAGAGACTGGGCTTGTACACGCTGGAGGTAAGGAGATTGAGGGGGGATCTGATTGAGACATGTAAGATTATTAAGGGGTTGGACAAGATAGAGGCAGGAAATATGTTCCAGATGCTGGGAGAGTCCAGTACCAGAGGGCATGGTTTAAGAATAAGGGGTAGGTCATTTAGGACAGAGTTGAGGAGGAACTTCTTCTCCCAGAGAGTTGTGGAGGTGTGGAATGCGCTGCCTCAGAAGGCAGTGGAGGCCAATTCTCTGGATGCTTTCAAGAAGGAGCTAAATAGGTATCTTATGGATAGGGGAATCAAGGGTTATGGGGACAAGGCAGGAACTGGGTATTGATAGTATATGATCAGCCATGATCTCAGAATGGCAGTGCAGGCTCGAAGGGCCGAATGGTCTACTTCTGCACCTATTGTCTATTGTCTATAGTCAGAGGGGATAACTTCACTCAACTGCACTCGCCCCATCATTGAATTGTTCCCACAACCAACGGACACACTTTCAAGGACTCTTTATCTCACGTTCTCAATATTTATTGCTTATTTATTTATTATTATTTCTTTATTTTTATATTTGTACATTTCGTTGTCTTCTGTATTCTGTTGAACGCCCAAGTTGGCCAGTCTTTCATTGATTCTGTTATGGTTACTATTCTACAGATCAACTGAGTAAGCCTGCAAGAAAATGAACCTCAGGGCCGTATATGGTGACATATATGTACTTTGATAATAAATTTACTTTGAACTTTGATTAGTCAGGACATCAAAGGTTAGAGGGAGAAGGCAGGAGAATGGGGTTGAGAGGAAATGGATCAAATCGTTTAGAGGAAATGAATGGTGCAGTAGACTCGATGGGCTGAATGGTCTAATTTCTTTCCTAGGTCTTATTGTCTTATCTCTGCTCCCAATTAAACCTTCAGTAAAACACAAATCGCTGGAGGAACTCAGCAGGCAGGGCTGCGTCTACAGAAAAAGGGTAAAGAGTCGACGTTTCGGGCCGAGACCCTTCATCAGGACTGGAGAAAAAAAAGACGAGCGGTCAGAGTAAGAAGGTGAGGGGGGAGGGGAGGAAGAAGGACAAGGTGGTAGGTGAGGGGTGGAACCGGGAGACGGGGAGGGGATGAAGTAAGGAGCTGGGAAGTCGATTGGTGAAAAGAGATACAGGGCTGGAGAAGGGGGAATCTGATAGGAGAGGACAGAAGGCCATAGGAGGAAGGGAAGGGGGAGGAGCACGAGAGGGAGGTGATGGGCAGGTAAGGAGATCAGGTGAGAGAGGGAAGTGGGGATGGGGAATGGTGAAGGTGAGGTGGAGGGGCATTACTGGAAGTTTGAGAAACCGATGTTCACGCCATCAGGTTGGAGGCTACCCAGGCGGAATAGGAGGTGTTGCTTCTCCAACCTGAATGTGGCCTCATCGTGACAGTAGAGGAGGCCGTGGACTGACACATCGGAATGGGAATGGGAAGTAGAGAACGGGTGGCCGCTAGGAGATCCCAGATTTTTTCTGGCGGACGGAGCGACGGTGGTCGGCGATGCGGTCTCCCAATCTACATCAGTTCTCTCCGATACACCGGGAGCACCGGACACAGTTTATGACCCCAACAGGCTACAGGTGAAAGTGCCCCCTCACAATAGACAATAGGTGCCGGAGTAGGCCGTTCGGCCCTTCGAGCCAGCACCGCCATTCACTGTGATCATGGCTGATCATCCACAATCAGTATCCAGTTCCTGCCTTATCCCCGTAACCTTTGATTCCGCTATCTTTAAGAGCTCTATCCACCTCTTTCTTGAAAGCATCCAGAGACTTGGCCTCCACTGCCTTCTGGGGCAGAGCATTCCATATATCCACCACTCTCTGGGTGAAAAAGTTTTTCCTCAACTCCGTTCTAA
>NC_092402.1:6989019-7040893 GCF_030028105.1 Mobula birostris
GGAAGGGCGGCGAGGAGGGGTGGGGTGGGGTAGGGAGGCGTCAACGTGTGGGGCCGCACCCTCTGTTCAAGTCTGGAGCTCGGGCGTTGGCTGGGCAGAGATGAACGGCACCCTGCGACTGGGTGAGATTCCAGTTTCCTGCCAAATGTCAAAGGCGTGCACATCAGTGGATTAAGGGCCCTACTGGTGCGCCGGTGCTGGAAAGCTGGAATAAACTCGGTCCGTGGTTCCTTGAGGTTGTTACAGCCGGGGGTGGTAATGGAGACAAGCTCCCACTACCTATTAAATGCTCCCAACGGCGTGCGTCGCAAACGGCCTCCGACAACCAAGTCCGACTCCCGGCCTTCACCTGTGGTCTAGTTCCTCAGCCCGGCGGGACCGTTTCTACTGACAGGAGAAAGGGGGAAAAGGCGGGTTACCGGCGCCTTGAAACCGGTCGCTCCGGGCAGACGGGGCTCGTCGGGTTATCTAGGAGAAGGAAAACTCTGATCTCAAACCTCCCGCTGCCTCGCGGTTTCACCCACTCACGGGGAAGGCTCCGGGAATAAACCCCGAGGGGAAAATCCGGAGCTGGAGTCCTTACGTTGAGTTCAACGCTGACCGGCAACTCCTGGTGCCAAACTGTATCGGTCTCTGCCGTTCCTCTGGGTTCATCAGCTGCGCGGAGAGGGGGAGTCTGCTACACGGGCAACAGCTCGCTCTCCATATCGTATCGCTCAGCCTGGCGTGTCCAGACAGCCCAGGCAGTGAAGAAAGCTAATGGCATGCTGGCCTTCATAACAAGGGGAATTGAGTATAGGAGCAAAGAGGTCCTTCTGCAGTTGTACAGGGCCCTGGTGAGACCACACCTGGAGTATTGTGTGCAGTTTTAGTCTCCAAATTTGAGGAAGGACATACTAGCTATTGAGGGAGTGCAGCGTAGGTTCACGAGGTTAATTCCCGGGATGGCGGGACTGTCATATGTTGAAAGATTGGAGCGACTGGGGTTGTATACACTGGAATTTAGAAGGATGAGAGGGGATCTGATTGATGCATATAAGATTATTAAGGGATTGGACACGCTAGAGGCAGGAAACATGTTCTCGATGTTGGGAGAGTCCAGAACCAGAGGCCACAGTTTGAGAATAAGGGGTAGACCATTTAGAACAGAGGTGAGGAAAAACCTTTTCACACAGAGAGTTGTGGATCTGTGGAATGCTCTGCCCCAGAAGGCAGTGGAGGCCAATTCTCTGGATGCTTTCAAGAAAGAGTTAGATAGAGTTCTTAAAGATAGCGGAATCAAAGGTTATGGGGATAAGGCAGGAACTAGATACTGATTGTGGATGATCAGCCATGATCACAGTGAATGGCGGTGCTGGCTCGAAGGGCTGAATGGCCTACTCCTGCACCTATTGTCTATTGACGCGACATCCGTGGCCGATCCCCCAACCAGCAGAGGGCCTCGGGCTCAGCTCGTCGGTCAGCACCTGTGGGGAGGAGAGGCAAGAAGCTGACGTTTCGGACTCAAGGGAGAAGACTGTCAGACGCACGTCCAGACAGACGGTGACCTGCGTTCTCCGCGTCGGCGAGGATTAAGACAATAGACAATAGGTGCAGGAGTAGAGGCCATTCAGCCCTTCGAGCCAGCATTGCACTAGAGGGGGCGAGCCCACAATTGCCGCCACGCCTCCGGCGCCAGCACCCTCCTCACCCTAACCACCCGTTCGTCTTTGGAAGGTGGGAGGAAACCGGAGCGCCTGGAGGAGACGCGGGCGGTCGCAGGGAAGACGTGCGGACCCCTTACAGACAGCAGCGGGTGGTCGGTGTTTGCTGGCACGGAGCTGGGGTTGTATGTGGGGGAGGGGTGTCTCCATGGTGGGGTAGGTAGCGCTCCCCGGACTCCTCTTGTCGGGTCCATTCCGAGGGGACAGCTCACTCACCTCGGGCCCCCACCGAGCTCTCACCCGCGGCTCCAAGCCGCTGTTCGCACGCGTGAGTGGCCTCACGCCCCCCGGTATACACAGCTCCGACGGGCGGGCTAAACCAGGCGAGGGTAGCCTGCGGGTCCCGCACCCCGGTGAGATCGGGGACGTGCCGGTCCCAGCATGTGGAGCCAGCTCCGGCGGACGGGGCGGGTGAGATCCGGGGAAGGCGGCTCTGTCATGCTCCGTGGAGAGCCAAGGGCGTGACGAGGCACAGAAGGCGCCGCGGTCACCCACTGCAACCAAGGAAGCCCCCCAGTTTGTGAGGCTTGTTCGTACCGCCGAACACGGGCGCATGAGGTCGAGAGAGAGAGTGGAACTGCCCCGGTCCCGCGGCTTCCCCGCTTTAAAAACTCTCTCCCGCGCAGGTTTCCTGTCATTGTCGGACAGAACGGACCACCACGACGGGAGTTTTTTTAGTTCTAACTGCCACGCCCCAGTGTGAGACAGTTAGTCGTAGTCATAGTCATAGTTATAGTCATACTTTACTGATCCCGAGGGAAATTGGTTTTCGTTACAGTTGCACGATAAATAATTAAATAGTAATAAAACCATAAATAATTGAATAGTAATATGTAAATTGTGCCAGGAAATAAGTCCAGGACCAGCCTATTGGCTCAGGGTGTCTGACCCTCCAAGGGAGGAGTTGTAAAGTTTGATGGCCACAGGCAGGAATGACTTCCTATGACGCTCTGTGCTGCATCTCGGTGGAATGAGTCTCTGGATGAATGTACTTCTGTGTCCAACCAGTACATTATGTAATGGATGGGAGACATTGTCCAAGATGGCATGCAACTTAGACAGCATCCTCTTTTCAGACACCACCGTCAGAGAGTCCAGTTCCATCCCCACAACATCACTGGCCTTACGAATGAGTTTGTTGATTCTGCTGGTGTCTGCCACCCTCAGCCTGCTGCCCCAGCACACAACAGCAAACATGATCGCACTGGCCACCACAGACTCGTAGAACATCCTCAGCATCGTCCAGCAGATGTTAAAGGACCTCAGTCTCCTCAGGAAATAGAGACGGCTCTGACCCTTCTTGTAGACAGCCTCAGTGTTCTTTGACCAGTCCAGTTTATTGTCAGTTCGTGTCCCCAGGTATTTGTAATCCTCCACCATGTCCACACTGACCACCTGGATGGAAACAGGGGTCACCGGTACCTTAGCTCTCCTCAGGTCTACCACCAGCTCCTTAGTCTTTTTCACATTAAGCTGCAGATAATTCTGCTCACACCATGTGACAAAGTTTCCTACCGTAGCCCTGTACTCAGCCTTATCTCCCTTCCTGATGCATCCAACTATGGCAGAGTCATCCGAAAACTTCTGAAGATGACAAGAATCTGTGCAGTCCTGTACCTCCTCCCTGATGGCACAGGGGAAGAAGCTGTTCCTGAATCGTTGAGTGTGTGTCTTCAGGCTCCTGTACCTCCTCCCTGATGGCAGAGGGGAAGAAGCTGTTCCTGAATCGTTGAGTGTGTGTCTTCAGGCTCCTGTACCTCCTCCCTGGTGGCAGAGGGGAAGAAGCTGTTCCTGAATCGTTGAGTGTGTGTCTTCAGGCTCCTGTACCTCCTCCCTGATGGCAGAGGGGAAGAAGCTGTTCCTGAATCGTTGAGTGTGTGTCTTCAGGCTCCTGTACCTCCTCCCTGATGGCAGAGGGGAAGAAGCTGTTCCTGAATCGTTGAGTGTGTGTCTTCAGGCTCCTGTACCTCCTCCCTGGTGGCAGAGAGGAAGAAGCTGTTCCTGAATCGTTGAGTGTGTGTCTTCAGGCTCCTGTACCTCCTCCCTGATGGTAACAGTGAGAAAAGGGCATGCCCTGGGTGCTGAAGGTCCTTAATAATGGATGCTGCCTTTCTGAGACACCGCTCCCTGAAGATGTCCTCGGTACTTTGTAAGCTAGTGCCCAAGATGGAACTGACTAGATTTATGACCCTCCCTGCGGCTCCTTCTGGTCCTATGCAGCAGCCCCCTCCCCCTCATGCCAGACAGTGATGCAGCCTGTCAGAACGCTCTCCACATAGCTTATCCCTGGCGGGGTTCAGAAATTCTTGCTGACGTGAGAAAGTTGGGGTGACCATGAAATCACCACAACCAGAAACAGATCCGGGCCGTTGGGGTTCAGGGTCCGATCCTGGCGTCCTCCGGCACGTCCTCCTCCCCGTGGGTGCGTGGGTTTCCTCCGGGTGCCCCGGCTCCCTCCCACAGTCCAAAAGGTCTATCGGTTGGACGGTTAATGTGCAACACCTGGAGCGCCCAGCAGGCGGCGCTGACACCTCCGAGATCAATGGTGTCCGGGCGGAGATCCTCTCCCCGGAGAGAATTCTCAGTTGCTCTACGGGACGCACCCCGAGGGTGATTGAGAGGTTTTTACGACTGGTGGCTGCTTCTGCCACCAGTTGCTCGGTCTTGATACTGGCCCTGCTGATTAGAAGAGACTGCGAGAGTTAGTTATTCCCCTGTGGCCGGTTCTGTGCCCTGATGAAGCGCCTCGGCCCGAAATGTCGACTGTTTACAAGATAATAAGAGGAATAGATAGAGTGGATAGCCAGCTCCTCTTCCCCAGGGCACCACTGCTCAATACAAGAGGACATGGCTTTAAGGTAAGGGGTGGGAAGTTCAAGGGGGATATTAGAGGAAGGTTTTTTACTCAGAGAGTGGTTGGTGTGTGGAATACACTGCCTGAGTCAGTGGTGGAGGCAGATACACTAGTGAAGTTTAAGAGACTACTAGACAGGTACATGGAGGAATTTAAGGTGGGGGTTTATATGGGAGGCAGGGTTTGAGGGTCGGCACACCATTGTGGGCCGAAGGGCCTGTACTGTGCTGTACTGTTCTATGTTCTATGTTTACTCTTTTTCCATAGATGCTGCCTGGCCTGCTGAGTTCCTCCAGCATTGTGTGTGTGTGTGTGGCTGTGAAAAACACTCACCTGGGATCCAGCCTGTGGAAGCAAACCCTTTTGTCTCGTGGACTGACTTGATCGATTTCTCCCGAAGCCTTGGAACTCGTGAGAGAGTTTACCTGGAGCCTTTGTGTTAAAACTTTCTGTCGGTTCTTAACCTGCCGGCGTACTTCAGTTGGAATAAGACCATGAGACCATAAGGTAAAGGAGCAGAAATAGGCCATTCGGCCCATCGAGTCTGCTCCGCCATTTTATCATGAGCTGATCCATTCTCCCATTTAGTCCCACTCCCCCGTCTTCTCACCATAACCTTTGATGCCCTGGCTACTCAGATACCTATCAATCTCTGCCTTAAATACACCCAATGACTTGGCCTCCACTGCTGCCCGTGGCAACAATTCCATAGATTCACCACCCTCTGACTAAAAAAATGTCTTCACATTTCTGTTCTGAATGGGCGCCCTTCAATCCTTAAGTCATGCCCTCTCGTACTAGACTCCCCCATCATGGGAAACAACTTTGCCACATCCACTCTGTCCATGCCTTTTAACATTCGAAATGTTTCTATGAGGTCTCCCCTCATTCTTCTAAACTCCAAGGAATGCAGTCCAAGGGCGGACAAATGTTCCTCACGTTAACCCTCTCATTCCTGGAATCATTCTAGTGAATCTTCTCTGAATCCTCTCCAATGTCAGCACATCCTTTCTTAAATATGGAGACCAAAACTGCCCACAGTACTCCAAGTGAGGTCTCACCAGCGCCTTATAGAGCCTCAACATCTCATCCCTGCTCCTATACTCTATTCCTCTAGAAATGAATGCCAACATTGCATTCGCCTTCTTCACCACCGACTCAACCTGGAGGTTAACTTTAAGGGTATCCTGTACGAGAACTCCCAAGTCCCGTTGCATCTCAGAACTTGGAATTCTTTCTCCATTTAAATAATAGTCTGCCCGTTTATTTTTTCTGCCAAAGTGCATAACCATACACTTTCCAACACTGTACTTCATTTGCCACTTCTCTGCCCATTCTTCCAATCTATCCAAGTCTTTCTGCAGACTCTCTGTTTCCTCAGCACTACCGGCCCCTCCACCTATTTTCGTATCGTCAGGAAACTTAGCCACAAAGCCATCTATTCCATAATCCAGATCGTTGATGTACAATGTAAAAAGAAGCGGCCCCAACACTGATCCCTGCGGAACACCACTGGTAACCAGCAGCTAACCAGAATAGGATCCCTTTATTTCCACTCTGTTTCCTGCCAATCAGCCAACGCTCTATCCACGTATGTAACTTTCCCGTAATTCCATGGGCTCTTACCTTGTTAAGTAGCCTCACGTGTGGCACCTTGTCAAAGGCCTTCTGAAAATCCAAATATACAACATCTACTGCATCTCCCTTGTCTAGCCTACTGGTAATTTCCTCAAAAAATTGTAATAGGTTTGTCAGGCAGGATTTTCCATTAAGGAATCCATGCTGAGTTCTGCCTATCTTGTCATATGCCTCCAGGTACTTTGTAACCTCATCCTTGACGATCAACTCCAACAACTTCCCAACCACCGACGTCTAGCTAACTGGTCTATAATTTCCTTTTTGCTTCGTTGCCGCCTTCTTAAATAGCAGAGTGACATTTGCAATCTTCCAGTCCTCCGGAACTATGCCAGAATCTATCGACTTTTGAAAGATCATCGCTAATGCCTCCGCAATCTCCACAGCTACTTCCTTCAGAACATGAGGATGCATTCCATCTGGTCCAGGAGATTTATCTACCTTTAGCCTATTCAGCTTCCTGAGTACTTTCTCTGTCGCAATTGTGACTGCGCACACTTCTCTTCCCTGCCACCCTTGAGTGTCCTGCTGTCTTCCTCAGTGAAGACTGATGCAAAATACTTGTTCAGTTCCTCTGCCATCTCCTCATCTCCCATTACAATTTCTCCAGTATCATTTTCTATCGGTTCGATATCTACTCTCACCTGTCTTTGTATACTTGAAAAAGCTTTTAGTATCCTCTTTGATATTATTTGCTAGCTTCCTTTCATAGTTAATCTTTTCCCTCTTAATGACCTTCTTAGTTTCCTTTTGTAAGGTTTTAAAAACTTCCCGATCCTCTGTCTTGCCACTAATTTTTGCATCCTTGTATGCCCCCTCCTTTGCTTTAACTTTGGCTTTGACTTCTCTCATCAGCCACGGTTGCATCCTTTTTCCACTCGAAAATTTCTTCTTTTTTGGAATATACCTGTCTTGCACCTTCCTCACTTCTTGCATAAACTCCAGCCACTGCTGCTCTGCCGTCCTTCCCACCAGTGTCCCTTTCCAGTCAACTTTGGCCAGTTCCTCTCTCATGCCACTGTAATTTCCTTTACTCCCCTGAAATACCGACACATCAGATTTTGTCTTCTCTTTTTCAAATTTCACAGTGAACTCAATCATGTTATGATCACTGCCTCCTAAGGGTTCCTTCATCTCAATCTCTCTAATCACCTCTGGTTCATTACACAATACCCAATCCAGTACAGCCGATCCCCTAGTGGGCTCAACAACAAACTGTTCTAAAAAGCCATCTTGCAGACATTTTACAAATTCTCTCTCTTGAGATCCAGTGCCGACCTGTTTTCCCAATCCACTCGCATGTTAAAATCCCCCACAATTATCATAACACTGCCCTTCTGACAAGCCTTTTCTATTTCCTGTTGTAATTTGTAGTCCACATCCCTGCAGCTATTTGGAGGCCTATAAATAACTGCCATCAGGGTCCTTTTACCCCTGCTATTTCTTAGCTCAACCCATAAAGATTCTGCACCTTCCGATCCTATATCACCTCTTTCTAATGATTTAATATCATTTAAACAAATTGATTGTGGCAAGACACGAGGAAAATCTGCAGGTGCTGCAACACACATCAAAGTTGCTGGTGAACACAGCAGGCCAGGCAGCATCTCTAGGAAGAGGTACAGTCGACGTTTCGGGCCGGGACCCTTCGTCAGGACTAACTGAAGGAAGAGCTAGTGAGAGATTCCGCGTTCACCAGCAATTTGTGTGTGTGGCAAGACATTCGTGCCGAGCGCTTTTGACTGTTGAAGTCTGAAGTCACTGTCGCTCCTTGGGTGCAGGTTACTGTAAATTGCCCCGTGACTGGGCTCGGGTTAAAGCGGGGCTCGCTTTAAAGCCGGCAGGGCCAGCTGCGCCGCCGTCTCTCTAAATAAGTTAAAGATGAGTCGATAAGCGAGGGGGTGGGTTGAGGGGAGGAGTGACCGAGGGATTGGAACAGGTCGGTCTCAAACACGAGAGCGCGTCCGGAGGTGCAGAGCAACACGCGCCGGATGCCGGAGAGTCTCGGCAGGTCGGGCAGCGTCGGTGGAGAGGAGTTTAACAGTCGGGACCGCAAAGGAAGGGGGTAGAAACCAGAATGAAAAGGTGTGGCAGGTGAGGGACAGGGTGGCTGGGGGAGGGGAGGACAAGCTGACAGGTGAGGGACAAGGTGGGTGAGGGACGGGGAGGAGGACCAGGTGGCAGGTGAGACCAGGTGAGGGGGAAGGTGGGTGGGGGAAGGGAGGGGAACAAGCTGACAGGTGGCAGGTGAGACCAGGTGAGGGGGAAGGTGGGTGGGTGGTTGGGGAGGGGAACAAGCTGACAGGTGACAGGTGAGACCAGGTGAGGGTGAAGGTGGGTGGGTGGGGGAGGGGAATTAGGACAAACTGACAGACAATAGGTTGGACCAGGTGAGGGGGAAGGTGGGTGGGTGGGGGAGGGGGAGGACAAGCTGACAGGTGAGGGACAAGGTGGGTGAAGGACGGGGAGGAGGACCAGGTGGCAGGTGAGACCAGGTGAGGGGGAAGATGGGTGGGGGAAGGGAGGGGAACAAGCTGACAGGTGGCAGGTGAGACCAGGTGAGGGGGAAGGTGGATGGGTGGGTGGGGAGGGGAACAAGCTGACAGGTGACAGGTGAGACCAGGTGAGGGTGAAGGTGGGTGGGTGGGGGAGAGGAGGAGGACAAGATAACAGGTGACAGGTGAGACCAGGTGAGGGGGAAGGGTGGGTAGGTGAGGGAGGGGGAGGAGGACAAGCTGACATGTGACAGGTGAGACCAGGTGAGGGGGAAGGCGGGTGGGTGGGGGAGTAACTTCCTCCCAACCGCAATCAGAGTTCTGAATGATCCAAGAACTAATGAAAACTACACATATTTGTATCTATTATAACTTGTAGTCATTTTTTTTTAATGTTTCGCACCGGACTGCTGCAACAAAACAACAAGATTCGCGAAGAAATCTGATGTGACGCAGAAAACAGCCGAACCATCCCGCGCCGGTCCCGGACGGACCGCGGCTCACAGCTACAGGATGAGAGCGGGCGACTCAAAGTCTCTGACAACGGGGGAGCGCGCAGGCAAATTCCCCTCGGAGCAGAGAGCCGGAGACGTTTGGGATGAGGTCTGCAGATCGCCGGACACGGGCGCCCAAAGCCCGTTGCTAAAATTCATCAAATCTTTGATTCACAGCTATGTCCCTTTCCCCAGGCAGTGAGGCTGATCAACACCTCCCCCCACTGACCCACACACCTCCACAGTCCCAATCATCCACTGACCCACCCCTCCACACACCCCCAATCACCCACCCACCCCTCCACACCCCCAATCACTCACTGACCCACCCCTCCACACCAATCACCCACTGACCCACCTCTCCGCACCCCCAATCATCCACTGACCCACCCCTCCACACACCCCCAATCACCCACCCACCCACCCCTCCACACCCCCAATCACTCACTGACCCACCCCTCCACACCAATCACCCACTGACCCACCTCTCCACACACTCCAATCACCCACTGACCCACACACCTCCACGCCCCCAATCACCCACTAACCCACCCCTCCACACCCCCAATCACCCACTGACCCACACACCTCCACACCCCCAATCACTCACTGACCCACCCCTCCACACCCCCAATCACCCACTGACCCACACACCTCCACACCCCCAATCACTCACTGACCCACCCCTCCACACCCCCAATCAACCACCGACCCACCCCTCCACACCCCCAATCACCTACCAGCACACCCCTCCACACACCCCAATAACCCACCGACCCACCCCTCCACACCCACAATCACCCACTGACCCACCCCTCCACACCCCAGATCACCACTGACCCACCCCTCCACACCCTCAATCACCCACTGACCCACCCCTCCACACCCTCAATCACCCACTGACCCACCCCTCCACACCCCCAATCACCCACTGACCCACCCCTCCACACCCCCAATAACCCACCGACCCACCCCTCCACACCCACAATCACCCACTGACCCACCCCTCCACACCCCAGATCACCACTGACCCACCCCTCCACACACCCAATCACCCACCGACCCACCCCTCCACACCTCCGATCACCCACTGACCCACCCCTCCACACCCCCAATCACCCACTGACCCACCCCTCCACAGTCCCAATCACCCCCTGACCCACCCCTCCACAACCCCGATCACCCACTGACCCACCCCTCCACACCCTCAATCACCCACTGACCCACCACTCCACACCCCCAATCACCCACCGACACACACCTCCACATCCCCAATCACCCACTGACCCACCCTCCACACCCCCAATAACCCACCGACCCACCCCTCCACACCCACAATCACCCACTGACCCACCCCTCCACACCCCAGATCACCACTGACCCACCCCTCCACACCCTCAATCACCCACTGACCCACCCCTCCACACCCTCAATCACCCACTGACCCACCCCTCCACACCCCCAATCACCCACTGACCCACCCCTCCACACCCCCAATCACCTACCAGCACACCCCTCCACACACCCCAATAACCCACCGACCCACCCCTCCACACCCACAATCACCCACTGACCCACCCCTCCACACCCCAGATCACCACTGACCCACCCCTCCACACCCTCAATCACCCACTGACCCACCCCTCCACACCCTCAATCACCCACTGACCCACCCCTCCACACCCCCAATCACCCACTGACCCACCCCTCCACACCCCCAATAACCCACCGACCCACCCCTCCACACCCACAATCACCCACTGACCCACCCCTCCACACCCCAGATCACCACTGACCCACCCCTCCACACACCCAATCACCCACCGACCCACCCCTCCACACCTCCGATCACCCACTGACCCACCCCTCCACACACCCAATCACCCACCGACCCACCCCTCCACACCTCCGATCACCCACTGACCCACCCCTCCACACCCCCAATCACCCACTGACCCACCCCTCCACAGTCCCAATCACCCCCTGACCCACCCCTCCACAACCCCGATCACCCACTGACCCACCCCTCCACACCCTCAATCACCCACTGACCCACCACTCCACACCCCCAATCACCCACCGACACACACCTCCACATCCCCAATCACCCACTGACCCACCCTCCACACCCCCAATAACCCACCGACCCACCCCTCCACACCCACAATCACCCACTGACCCACCCCTCCACACCCCAGATCACCACTGACCCACCCCTCCACACCCTCAATCACCCACTGACCCACCCCTCCACACCCTCAATCACCCACTGACCCACCCCTCCACACCCCCAATCACCCACTGACCCACCCCTCCACACCCCCAATCACCTACCAGCACACCCCTCCACACACCCCAATAACCCACCGACCCACCCCTCCACACCCACAATCACCCACTGACCCACCCCTCCACACCCCAGATCACCACTGACCCACCCCTCCACACCCTCAATCACCCACTGACCCACCCCTCCACACCCTCAATCACCCACTGACCCACCCCTCCACACCCCCAATCACCCACTGACCCACCCCTCCACACCCCCAATAACCCACCGACCCACCCCTCCACACCCACAATCACCCACTGACCCACCCCTCCACACCCCAGATCACCACTGACCCACCCCTCCACACACCCAATCACCCACCGACCCACCCCTCCACACCTCCGATCACCCACTGACCCACCCCTCCACACCCCCAATCACCCACTGACCCACCCCTCCACAGTCCCAATCACCCCCTGACCCACCCCTCCACAACCCCGATCACCCACTGACCCACCCCTCCACACCCTCAATCACCCACTGACCCACCACTCCACACCCCCAATCACCCACCGACACACACCTCCACATCCCCAATCACCCACTGACCCACCCTCCACACCCCTGATCACCCACTGACCCACCCCTCCACACCCTCGATCACCCACCGACCCACCCCTCCACACCCGAATCACCCACCGACCCACTCCTCCACTCCCCCGATCACCCACCGACCCACCCCTCCACACCCCCGATCACCCACCGACCCACCCCTCCACACACCCCGATCACCCACCGACCCACCCTTCCACACACCCCGATCACCCACCGACCCACCCTTCCACACACCCCGATCACCCACCGACCCAGCCCTCCACACCCCAATCACCCACTGACCCACCCCACCACACCCCCAATCACCCACTGACCCACCCCTCCACACCCCCAATCACCCTCTGACCCACCCCACCACACCCCCAATCACCCACTGACCCACCGCTCCACACACCCCAATCACCCACTGACCCACCCCTCCACACCCCAATCACCCACTGACCCACCCCTCCACACCCCCAATCACCCACTGACCCACCCCTCCACAGTCCCAATCTCCCACTGAGCCACCCCTCCACACCGCCAATCATCCACTGAACCACCCCTCCACACCGCCAATCACTGCTGCTTTATCATTTCCTGTCAGAGTCACCTCATGTACAGACACTCCTGTGCCCAGCGTCACTTTATGGACACACAATCAATCTGTATATACAGTATTAGCTATCTTATGTGTTTTTATTTATTGTGCTTTTCATTATCGAGTTCTTTATCTCATTTTGTGTGTGTGTGTTGCGTTGCATTGGATCCGGAGTAACGAATATCTCGTTCTCCTTTACATGACGTTAAACAATTTTGAATCTTGATACTTTTTCTCCCCCCGTCGCGCTATCGACAAGGAAGGAAGGATATAGTCGGGGCGGCGAGAGGAGAGGGATTAATTTGCAAAGGGCGGAAGGAACCGGCGGCTCTCCCGCACTGACAAGAACCGCCCCCCCCCCAACCCCAAACTTATGGGGTGTCCCCTTCGCTGAGGTTTACAAGGGTGCGCTCCCCTTAGGGTGCAAATCCACTGAGGGGGGAGTCAAAGTGCAAACAAAAAATATAGGGGAATTGTTGGAAACGCTCAGGAGGTCGGGGGAACCGAACCTCCGACGGAGGATCTTCGCGACCCGAAACGGTAACTCTGTCCCTCCTCCCCCCGTCGCGGCCGAACGCCGCCCTTTTCACCGTGGACAACTGCAGCTAGGGATCTACTCTGAAGGACTTTACAGTATTATTTATTTGTTTGATATTGTTTGCATAATTTTTCTTTCTTCTTTTGCGCGTCGGCGACATGTTATTTCCCATGATTTTCTTTTTTGTATTTGTTCACTGCGCCCGAAAATGCCGGCAAAGAACGTAAATCTCAGAATAATCTATGGTGGCATGTACGTTTACTTTGGTGACAAATTTGCTCTGAACTTAGACGAGTTTCCACCAGTATCGCCACGGAAATGGTGCTTTTTTAAAACTCTCTTCGCCCACCTGAGTTTTACCGCAAGTCATCCATCTAATTCGCGGCTGTTACCGTACAAATAGTCCGCCTCCAGCCCTGGAAATGTCTCCCGGCCATCTCTGCAATCAGGGAGTCCCGAAAATACCAGAGACAGCGATGGAGATTTCTCACCCGGCAAAGCTTTGTGCCGGGGAGAGCGGCGCCTTTAACTCTCCGCCGGGTCAGCCACTCATTCATCATTCATTCACCCATTCATATTACCCAACCCTTTTTATTTGCATACCACGCCCCCGGCTGGAGCCGTGGCCAATCACCCCCCCAGTTCCCGCCCACCTTATGTAAATAGCTCTAATTACGCGGGTGCCGCAATGATTGGAGCTCGCAGCCTGCATTTGCATGATGAGGCGGGGTGCCTACGGGCGTCACGCTTACCGGGTGACGCCACGACCAATAGCGAGACAGGATGCCAATCAGCTCCAGGAAGGCGGAGTAAGACCTGCAGCTGCAGGTTAATATGAAATAAAAGCAGAGGTGCGGGTCTTGCACTAGTAATGTCTCAGTTGATACGACCACAAAGTTCACTAAATTTATTATCAAAGTTCATGTATACATCACGAGATTTATTTTCTTGTGGGCATACACAATCAAATATATTGGTATCAATGAAAGACTACCCAGCAGGTGCAGAAGTGACACTGTGCAAGCACAAAAGTAAATAAATAAGCGATAAGAGATGGAAGCTTCCATTAAAGTGAGTCTGTAGCTTGTGGCAACATTTCAGTGATGGGGTGAATGAAGTTATCCCCACTGATTTAGGAGCCTGATGGTTGAGGGGTAATAACTGTTCCTGAACCTGGTGGTGTGGGTCCTGAGGCTTCCGTATCTCCTTCCTGATGGTTGAGGAGGAATAACTGTTCCTGAACCTGGTGGTGTGGGTCCTGAGGCTCCTGTCCCTCCTTCCTGATGGTTGAGGGGTAATAACTGTTCCTGAACCTGGTGGTGTGGGTCCTGAGGCTCCTGTCCCTCCTTCCTGATGGTTGAGGGGTAATAACTGTTCCTGAACCTGGTGGTGTGAGTCCTGAGGCTCCTGTACCTCCTTCCTGATGGTTGAGGGGTAATAACTGTTCCTGAACCTGGTGGTGTAGGTCCTGAGGCTCCTGTACCTCCTTCCTGATGGTTGAGGGGTAATAACTGTTCCTGAACCTGGTGGTGTGGTCCTGAGGCTCCTGTACCTCCTTCCTGATGGTTGAGGGGTAATAACTGTTCCTGAACCTGGTGGTGTGGGTCCTGAGGCTCCTGTACCTCCTTCCTGATGGTTGAGGGGTGATAACTGTTCCTGAACCTGGTGGTGTGGGTCCTGAGGCTCCTGTACCTCCTTCCTGATGGCAGCTGTGAGAAGAGAGCAAGCCCTGGACAATGGGGGTCTCTGATGATGGACGCTGCTTTCCTATGACAGCATCTCATGTAGATGTGCTCAATGGTGAGGAAGGCTTTACTCATAATGGACTGGTCCGTATCCAGTACCTTTTGCAGGATTTTCTGTTCAGATGCTGACTAACCTGCTGAGTGTTTACCAGTATAAGCCACTTGGGTTGGATTCTATCTGCGTGTGTGTTGCTTGGGTTCATTTTTTGTAGATAGTCTCTGTTGCTGTCTGGAAGAGTTTTCACCACAAGAGCTTCTGTGCCAAAGATGCTTGGGATGGTGAGGTGATGCACTCTTCTGAGGGAGGGGGGTCACAGGAAAATAAATGAGGACTGGATATCTGAGAAGGTTTAGAAACCGAGGAGGTATGGGAGTCTGAAGCCACACACACTCAACGATTCAGGAACAGCTTCTTCCCCTCTGCCGTCAGGGAGGAGGTACAGGAGCCTGAAGACACACACTCAACGATTCAGGAACAGCTTCTTCCCCTCTGCATGGATGTGGAGAGGATGTTTCCTATAGTGGGGGGAGTCTCGGACCAGAGGACACAGATAGAGTGGATGTGGAGAGGATGTTTCCTATAGTGGGGGAGTCTAGGACCAGAGGACACAGATAGAGTGGATGTGGAGAGGATGTTTCCTATAGTGGGGGTGTCTAGGACCAGAGATAGAGTGGATGTGGAGAGGATGTTTCCTATAGTGGGGGGAGTGTAGGACCAGAGGACACAGATAGAGTGGATGTGGAGAGGATGTTTCCTATAGTGGGGGAGTCTAGGACCCAGAGGACACAGATAGAGTGCATGTGGAGAGGATGTTTCCTGTAGTGAGGGAGTCTAGGACCAGAGGACACAGACAGAGTGGATGTGGAGAGGATGTTTCCTACAGTGGGGGAGTCTAGGACCAGAGGGCACAGATAGAGTGGATGTGGAGAGGATGTTTCCTATAGTGGGGGAGTCCAGGACCAGAAGACACAGACAGAGTGGATGTGGAGAGGATGTTTCCTTAGTGGGGGACTCTAGGACCAGAAGCCACAGCCTTGGAATAAAGGGACGTCCATTTATAATGGAGTTAAGGAGGAATTTCTTTAGCTAGAGGGTGGTGAATCTGTGGAATTCATCGTCACAGTCCGCCAATCTTTGGGTATATTTAAAGCAGAGGGTGACAGCTTCTTGATTAGTCAGGGTGTCAAAGGTTATGGGGAGAAGGCAGGATTCGATGGAGGTACACAAAACTATGAGGGGTATGGAGGGGGCAAATGCAAACAGGCTTTTTCCACTGAGGTTGGGTGGGACTACAACTGGAGGTCATGGGTTAAGTGTGAAAGGTGAAATGTTTAAGGGGAACATGAGGGGGAATTTCTTCGCTCAGAGAGTCGTGTGGAGCATGCAAGCTCGATTTCAACGTTTAAGAGAAGTTTGGAGTAGGTACATGGATGGGAAGAGTGTGGAGGGCTGTGGACCCTGGGGCAGGTCAATGGAACTGGGTAGTTTAAACGGTCTGGCATGATCTAGATGGGCCAAAGGGCCTGTTTCTGGGCTGAACTTTTCTCTCACTCTAATTAGAATAGAGAGGGATAATAATTCAGCCATGATGGAATGGTGGACAGTCTTGATGGGCCGCACTATGTCTTCTGTTAAGAATGTAAAGGCTTTGCACGATTTATTCTTGCAGAGATTTTTTTAATTAATTATGAATAAAGTTTATTTTAATATACATTAAAAAAAAATCCATTGGTTTGTTTTTTTTTAATATAAATTTACAAATCGCCGCAGGGGGCTGGGGAGAGCGGCGGTCGCAGGGGATGATTTGGGAACAGGTAAACTTGGCTGCCACCCCCGGGTTGAGAGGAACTGCCCACCCGCTGGGGAGGGCATCTCTCCGTGCTGGGGCTGCAACACACCCCCAAGGGGTCAGACTTTGCACCCACCTCCCTCCCCAATACCTCCCCCTCCACCCCCACACCCACCACCCCAGCTTCACACACAGAAGACTCAATTAGCTTTCAACACCAAAAGGCTGAGACAGAGTGGAGGGAAAGGTGACCTTTGGGGTCGTTTCCAGGTGACTGGAATACAAAAGGAAGGACGTAAGGCAAAAGCCTTTCGGCCAGAGGGTGGGGAGTCTGTGGGATTTGTCGCCACGAGCGGCTGTGGAGGCCAAGTCACCGAGTATATTTAAGGCAGAGGTTGATAGGTTCTTGGTCGGTGAGGGCGTGAAGGGATACGGAAGAGAAGGCAGGAGATTGGGGGCTGAGAGGGGAAAACGGATCAGCCATGGTGAAATGACAGGACAGACTCGATGGGCCGAGTGGCCTTCATTCTGTTCCTATACCTTGTGGTCTTTGGGCATCGGTCAGACCGTATTTGGAAGATGACAAGACCCAGGAGGTGCTGGTGATGGGGGCGTCCTGCAGAATGATGCCGGCTATGAAAGGGTAAGGTACAAAGAGCGTTTGATGGATCTGGCCTGTACTGGTTGGAGATTAGAAGAATGGGGAGGGGGGGGGATCTTATTGAAACCTGAATATTGAAAGGACGCAGATAGAGTGGATGTGGAGAGGATGTTTCCGACAGTGCGGGAGTCCAGGACCAGAGGGCACAGCCTCAGAATAGAGGGCGCCCCTTTAGAACAGAGATAAGAAGGAAGTTCTTTAGCCGGAGGAATGAATGTGGAATTCTTTGCCACAGACAGCCACGGAAGCCAAAACAATTTAAAGCGGAGATTGATCGGCCTTGATTTGTCCGGGTGTCAAAGATTACGGGGAGAAGGCAGGAGAATGGGGGGGGGGGGGTTTTGAGAGGGATAGTAAATCGGCTCTGATGGAACGGCGGAGCAGAATCGATGGGCCGAACGGCCCAATTCTGCTCCTGTGTCTCATGGTCCTCTGGCTCCCGGCCGGACGTTGACTTTGCCCTTATCCGAATGCCACCTAACATTTCCCCGCCTGCCTCCTTCCCATTCCCCCCTCCCGCCCCCCGGCTCCTTCTCATTCTGGTCTCTCCCCCACCCCCCGCACCACTTCCTTCCCGGTCCCGACGAGGGGTCTCGGCCCTGAAAGGTCGACTCGTTTTCCCCCTCGCCACAGCTGCCGGCCAGCCTGCTCGGTTTCTCCCGGCATCTTGTGCGCAATTGCCCTGGATTTGGGACCCCGCCACCCCCCCGAACCCCGTGCGTAACGGGAGTCTCTCGCAGCGGGCTACGCACGGCAGGGGCAGAACCAGCCCCTCAGCGAGCTGCTCCGAGACACCTCCGAGCTCGTGGGGTGGAGGGTTGGGGGGGGGGGCAGCGGAATTGCAACGCGGGTCGGCCCTGGCGGATCGTGATCGCCTCTCATCTTCATCCCCGGGATGCACGTCACGCTTGGCGGGACCCGGCCGTGGCGTGGACTTCGATGGACGGGAAGAGCAGGCGAGGGGAAGGTGGGTGGGTGGGTGGGTGGGTGGCAGGGGTGGGGTGGGGGGAGTGGGGGGATTCCAAGTTTACTTCAACAAGGACCACTTGATCTGTTCCTTTGCTGACTGCAAGACCTAGGACAGCATGAGAGAGAGAGAGAGAGAGAGAGACACACACACACACAAAGGTCAGCTCTACTTGTCCCAGAGACGTCGATGCATCATTTGCATCAATGACCGACACAGTCCGGGGTCGTCCCGGGGGTGGGGGGGGGGTTTGGGAGGGGTCAGCCCACAATCGTCGGCAGGGTTCCCGCCCACCAACACAGCAAACCCACAACCTACTAACCCCGAACCCCTTTGGGAACCCACCCAGTCACTGGGAGAGCGTGCAAACACCTCGCGGGCTGCGGCGGGAAATGAACCCTGACAGCCGGCGCTGTTAAGCATTGCGCCAGCCGCCGCGGTCTCACTACACAACAGGCCCTTCGGCCCACAATGCTGTTCCGACCCTTCAGCCTACCCCAAGGTCAATCTAACCCTTCCCTCCCACATAACACAACCCCTCCTCCCCCCCATTGTTTCTTAAATGCCCCAAATGTACCCGCCCTGACGGAGGGGTACAACCCACTCACCCCTGTGCGTGTGAAATAACTTAGTCCTGACATTCCCCCCTGCACATCCCTCCAGTCACCTCACACAAAGGTCGGGGGTGTTGTGGATAGTGTGGAGGGTTATCAGAGGTCACAGCGGGACATTGATAGGATGCAAAACTGGGCTGAGAAGTGGCAGATGGAGTTCAACACAGATCAGTGTGAAGTGATTCATTTTGGTAGGTCAAATATGATGGCAGAATATAGTATTAATGGTAAGGCTCTTGGCAGTGTGGAGGATCAGAGGGATCTTGAGGTCCGAGTCCACAGGACACTCAAAGCTGCTACGCAGGTTGACTCTATGGTTAAGAAGGCGTACGGTGTATTGACCTTCATCAATCGTGGTTTAGGAGCCGAGAGGTAACGTTGCAGCTATATAGGACCCTGGTCAGACCCCACTTGGAGTACTGTGCTCAATTCTGGTCGCCTCACTACAGGAAGGATGTGGAAACCATAGAAAGGGTGCAGAGGAGATTTACAAGGATGTTGCCTGGATTGGGGAGCATGCCTTATGAGAATAGCTTGAGTGAATTTAGCCTTTTCTCCTTGGAACGGCAGAGGATGAGAGGTGACCTGATAGAGGTGTATAAGATAATGAGAGGCATTGATCGTGTGGATAGTCAGAGGCTTTTCCCCAGGGCTGAAATGGCTGCCACAAGAGGGCACAGTTTTAAGGTGCTTGGAAATAGGTACAGAGGAGACGTCAAGGGTAAGTTTTTTTACGCAGAGGGGGGTGAGTGCATGGAATGGGCTGTCGGCGGTGGTGGTGGAGGTGGATACGATAGGGTGTTTTAAGAGACTCCTGGACAGGTACATGGAGCTTAGAAAAATAGAGGGCTACAGGTAAGCCTAGGTAACTTCTCAGGCAAGGACATGTACCGCACAGCTTTGTGGGCCGAAGGGCCTGTATTGTGCTGTAGGTTTTCTATGTCTGCGACCAATTGTTTGGAATCAGATGGCCTTGCCTGGTGTCTCAGGGCTGGGTGTGTCTTAACCCAACTGCTGGCACTCCTTCCCTGCCACCTGTCCCTCGCCATTCCCAACATCCATTGCTCCCGCCAGATTTACAAACTCGCTCAACACTCCACGTTGACAACTACAGTGCTGTGTGGAAAAAGTCTCAAGCACACCCCCAGCTGCGTATAAGTATGTGCCAAAGCCTTCTGTGCAGTATTATACCTGTCTCCTGCAACTTAGGGATGAGTGCCTCCTTACCTCCCGCCTCCTCATCCTCCCGTATCCGCCGAAGGTAATTCAGCTGCAGCCCCCGTCCCCTAGCACGTATCTCAAGCTCGTTGCACTTTGTGTAGGGGTGGCTATCAGGGAGACTGCAGGTCTCCCAGAGTTCCCACATCTCACACAGGGAACATACCATGAACCCTGGACCCACTCTCAGCGCACCAGCTGTGCTCGAACGGGAAGACAAACCGCCCCCAACAGTTCAACAAACACGTCCACAAGGACACTGGCCGCTCCCCCACCCCACCCTTGGGTTCAAGTGTACTGAGGGGAACGGCCACAGGGGTATTCTGCAATGGCTTCCCCTTTCCTGACTGTCCACCATCCAAAACATCCTCTCCACATCCACTCCATCTGTGTCCTCTGGTCCTAGACTCCCCCACTATAGGAAACATCCTCTCCACATCCACTCTATCTGTTCCCTCTGGTCCTAGACTCCCCCACTATAGGAAACATCCTCTCCACATCCACTCTGTCTGTGCCCTCTGGTCCTAGACTCCCCCCACTGTAGGAAACATCCTCTCCACATCCACTCTATCTGTATCCTCTGGTCCTAGACTCCTCCCACTATCGGAAACATCCTCTCCACATCCACTCTATCTGTGTCCTCTGGTCCCAGACTCCCCCACTATAGGAAACATCCTCTCCACATCCACTCTATCTGTGTCCTCTGGTCCTAGACTCCCCCACTACAGGAAACACCCTCTCCACATCCACTCTATCTGTGTCCTCTGGTCCTAGACTCCCCCACTATAGGAAACACCCTCTCCACATCCACTCTATCTGTGCCCTCTGGTCCTAGACTCCCCCACTATAGGAAACATCCTCTCCACATCCACTCTATCTGTTCCCTCTGGTCCTAGACTCCCCCACTATAGGAAACATCCTCTCCACATCCACTCTGTCTGTGCCCTCTGGTCCTAGACTCCCCCCACTGTAGGAAACATCCTCTCCACATCCACTCTATCTGTATCCTCTGGTCCTAGACTCCTCCCACTATCGGAAACATCCTCTCCACATCCACTCTATCTGTGTCCTCTGGTCCCAGACTCCCCCACTATAGGAAACATCCTCTCCACATCCACTCTATCTGTGTCCTCTGGTCCTAGACTCCCCCACTACAGGAAACACCCTCTCCACATCCACTCTATCTGTGTCCTCTGGTCCTAGACTCCCCCACTATAGGAAACACCCTCTCCACATCCACTCTATCTGTGCCCTCTGGTCCTAGACTCCCCCACCGTAGGAAACATCCTCTCCACATCCACTCTATCTGTGTCCTCTGGTCCTAGACTCCCCCACCGTAGGAAACATCCTCTCCACATCCACTCTATGTAGACCTTTTAATCATTTCAAAGAGATATCCCCCACATTCTTCTAAACTCCATTCAGTACAGGCCCAGGTCCACCATACATTAACCCTTTCTTTCCTGGGTTTATTCGCCTCTAGGACCTCTCCAACGGCAGCAAGCAACAACTGTTCGAAGGTGCAGTTTGTCTCCCAAACTTTGCTGCTTAATCCTTGCAAAGGTACGGATATAGAATAAAGTCTCTTCCAAGGCAGGGTATCATTAAGTGGTAGAACAGGTACTCCAAGCCTAAATATTGTGGACTGGCGTCCACAGCGGCCTTTGCGACACTGGTGCGCGTTACTGGGAGAAGGGAACTGGAATTCAGTCAGGGGGAAGGCCAAGAAAAGCACACCAGTCCTCATCAAGGGAATCAGTGCCTGAGAGGGTAAGTGGCTTCAAGTCTCCGGGTGCCAACATCTCTGAGGATGTATCCTGGGCCCAACATATTGAAGCAATACAGAGAAACACAGAAATCTACAGCACATTACAGGCCCTTCGGCCCACAATGTTGTGCTGACCATGTCACCTACTCTGGAAACTGCCTAGAATTTCCCTGCCACATAGCCCTCTGTTTCTCTAAGCCCCCTGTACCTATCTAATAGGCTCTTAAAAGACCCTATTGTATCCACCTCCACCACCGTCACCGGCAGCCCATTCCACACACTCACCACTCTCTGCGTAAAAAACTTACCCCTGACATCTCCTCTGTACCTACTTCCAAGCACCTTAAAACTGTGCCCTCTCGTGCTAGCCATTTCAGCCCTGGGAAAAAGCCTCTGACTACCCACACGATCAATGCCTCTCATCATCTTATACACCTCTGTCAGGTCACCTCTCATCCTCCGTCGCTCCAAGGAGAAAAGGCCGAGTTCACTCAACCTATTCTCATAAGGCATGCTCCCCAATCCAGGCAACATCCTTGTAAACCTCCTCTGCACCCTTTCTATGGTTTCCACATCCTCCCTGTAGTGAGGTGACCAGAACTGAGCACAGTACTCCAAGTGGGGTCTGACCAGGGTCCTATACAGCTGTAACATTACCTCTCGGCTCTTGAACTCAGTCCCATGGTGGATGAAAGCCAACACACCAGAGGCCTCCTTAAATACAGAGGAGGCTTGACAGCGGCCATATTTCATTGGGAGTTTGGGGAGATTTGCTACGTCACCAAAGACACCGGCAAATTTCTACAGATGTACCGAGGAGAGCTTTCTGACTGGCTGCATTACCGTCTGGTATGGGAGGGTCACTGCACAGAATCGGAAAAAGCTGCTGACAGTTGTGAACTCAGTCAGCTCCATCATGGGCACCGGCCTCCCCAGCATCCTGGACACCTTCAAAAGGTGATGGCAGCTAAAGTCCCCCACCACCCAGGACACGCCCTCCTCACATTGCTACCATCAGGGAGAAAGTACACACACTCAGCGATTCAGGAACAGCTTCTTCCCTTCCGCCATCAGATTTCAGAATGGACATCGAACCCATGAACACTACCTGACTACATTTACTCTCTCTTCGCACTGTTTAATTTATATATACCTTGTTTTTGTTATTTACAGTTATTCTGTTTAATGTAATGCACTTCACTGCTATCACAAAACTCACACCATGCCACTGGTCGTAAACCCAATCCCGATTCCCTTGTCCATTCGTCCCTCCCCCCCAGCATTTCGATGGGTTTCCCCATTTCCGTTCTGACGGGTCGGTCCGCGGCCTCCTCTACTGCCGCGATGAGGCTGGAGGAGAAACGTCTTGTGTTCCCCCTCGGGAGCCTCCAACCTCATGGCATGAACATCGAGTTCTCCAACTTCCGTTTTCCCTCCCCTCCCCTTCCCCCCACCTTCCCTCACCTGCATTCCCTCACTCTGGCCTCTTACCTCTTCCCCTCACCGGCCTATCACCTCCCCCTGGTGCCCCTCTTCCTTCCCTACCTCACATGGGTCCGCTCTGCTCTACTATCAGATTCTTCCTTCTCCAGACCTTTACCTTACCCACCGATCACCTCCCAGCTTCTTTCTTCATTACCTCTCCCCATCCACCTACATCGTCCCTCACCTGGGGTGTGTCTCTGCTGGTTTTTTTTGACAGCGAGTGGTGGGTGCGTGGAATGCGCTGCCGGAGGTGGGGTGGTAGAGGAAGATACATTAGGGGCATTTAAGTCCTGCCAAAGGGTTTTGGCCCTGAACGGCGACCTTACTTTTTGTTCTATAAACACAGCCTGGCCTGTTCAGTTCCACTAGCATTGTGTGCGTGCGTGCGTGCGTGTGTGTGTGTGTGTGTGTGTGTGTGTGTGTGTGTGTGCGTGTGTGCGTGTGTGTCTGTGTGTGTGTGCGTGTGTGTCTGTGTGTGTGTGCGTGTCTGTGTTCTGTGTGTGTGTGTGTGTGTCTGTCTGTCTGTCCTGTGTGTGTGAGTGTGTGTGTGTGTCTGTGTGTGTGTGTGTGTCTGTCTGTTCTGTGTGTGTGAGTGTGTGTGTGTGTCTGTGTGTGTGTGTGTGTCTGTTCTGTGTGTGTGAGTGTGTGTGTGTCTGTGTGAGTGTGTGTGTGTGTGTCTGTGTGTGTGTGTGCGTGTCTGTGTTCTGTGTGTGTGTGTGTGTGTGTGTGTCTGTGTGAGTGTGTGTGTGGGTGTGTGTGTGTGTCTGTGTGTGTGTGTGCGTGTCTGTGTTCTGTGTGTGTGTCTGTGTGTGTATCTGTGTCTTTGTGTGTGTGAGTGTGCCTGTATGTGTGTGTGTGTTGTGTGCGTATGTTGTGTGTGTGTCTGTGAGTATGTGTGTGTGTGTGTGTGTGTGTGTGTGTGTGTGTGTGTCTGTGTGTGTATGTGTCTGTGAGTGTGTGTCAGAGAGAGACAGAGAGAGTTTGGAAATGTGTGTATAGGAGTATGTGTTGTGTGTGTGTGTATGTGCGTGTGTGTTGTGTGTGTGTGTCTGTGAGTATGTGTGTGTGTATGTGTGTGTGAGTGTGAGTGTGAGTGTGTGTCTGCGAGTGTGTGTGTCAGAGAGAGTTTGAAAATGTGTGTATAGGAGTATGTGTTGTGTGTGTGTGTGTCTGTGTGTGTGTTGTGTGTGTGTCTGTGTGTGGGTGTGTTGTATGTGTGTGTGTGTGTGTGTCTGTGAGTGTGTGTGTTGTGTTGTGTGTGGGTGTGTGTGTGTCTGTGAGTGTGTGTGTGTGTGTGTGTGTGTGTGTGTGTGTGTTGTGTTGTGTGTGGGTGTGTGTGTGTCTGTGTGTGTATGTGTCTGTGAGTGTGTGTCAGAGAGAGACAGAGAGAGTTTGGAAATGTGTGTATAGGAGTATGTGTTGTGTGTGTGTCTGTGTGTGTGTATGTGCGTGTGTGTTGTGTGTGTGTGTCTGTATGTGTGTGTGTCTGTGTGTGTGTGTCAGAGAGAGTTTGAAAATGTGTGTATAGGAATATGTGTTGTGTGTGTGTGTCTGTGTGTGTGTGTTGTGTGTGTGTGTGTGAGAGAGAGAGAGAGACTGGTCAAATGCAGGCACCTTCCCGTGTGTGTGTGAGAGAGAGAGAGAGACTGGTCAAATGCAGGCACCTTCCCCTGTGTGTGTGTGTGTGTGTGTGTGTGTGTGTGTGTGTGTGTGTGTGTGTGTGTGTGTGAGAGAGAGAGAGAGAGAGAGAGAGAGAGAGAGAGACTGGTCAAATGCAGGCACCTTCCTGTGTGTGTGTGTGTGAGAGAGAGAGAGAGAGAGAGACTGGTCAAACGCAGGCACCTTCCTGTGTGTGTGTGTGTGTGAGAGAGAGAGAGAGAGAGAGACTGGTCAAATGCAGGTACCTTCCCGTGTGTGTGTGTGTGAGAGAGAGAGAGAGACTGGTCAAACGCAGGCACCTTCCCCTGTGTGTGTGTGTGTGTGTGTGTGTGTGTGTGTGTGAGTGAAAGAGAGAGAGACTGGTCAAACGCAGGCACCTTCCCCTGTGTGTGTGAGTGTGTTGTGAGTGTGTGTGTGTCTGTGTGTGAGTGTGTGTGTGTGTGTGTGTGTGTGTGTGTGAGTGTGTGTGTGGGTGTGTTGTATGTTGTGTGTGTGTGTATGTGCGTGTGTGTTGTGTGTGTGTGTCTGTGTGTGTGTGTATGTGCGTGTGTTGTGTGTGTGTCTGTGTGTGTGTCTGTGTGCGTGTGTGTTGTGTGTGTGTCTGTGTGTGGGTGTGTTGTATGTGTGTGTGTGTGTGTGTCTGTGAGTGTGTGTGTTGTGTTGTGTGTGGGTGTGTGTGTGTCTGTGAGTGTGTGTGTGTGTCTGTGTGTGTGGGTGTGTTGTATGTTGTGTATGTGTGTATGTGCGTGTGTGTTGTGTGTGTGTGTCTGTGTGTGTGTGTATGTGCGTGTGTGTTGTGTGTGTGTCTGTGTGTGGGTGTGTTGTATGTGTGTGTGTTGCTCTGATTCTGCCCGCGGCCTGTAGGTGGCGCTGCAGCTCCATTGTTCACCCCTGGGGCCAGAAGGATCCACCAGCTGAATCTGTGACCCTGGAACGGGGGCAGCTCAGGACTGGGGGGGCAGCCGGTGGTAGGGGGGGTGGGGGTCAAAATGACCAAGGCTGGTGCTGAACCACTGGGCAATTAACTCAAAGTACGCAGATTGGCAATGTTAGTAAAGAGCCAAATAAAGTGTGCTTCTCTGCTGCATTTTTTTTGTTCAGAGACGCTCTTCTGCACACCACTGTTGTTATTTGAGTTACTGTCACCTTCTTGTCAGCTTGAAGCAGCCTGGCCATTCTCCTCTGACCTCTCAAGGTGTTCCCCCACCACAGAACTGCCGCTCACTGGACTTTTTAAAGGTGTTTCTCTCACCGTTCTCTGTGAACTCCAGAGACCGCTGTGCGTGAAAATCCCAGGAGATCAGCAGTATCAAACCCACCCCCCCCACAACTGTCAAAGTCACTTAAATCACATTTCTTCCCCCTATTCTGATGCCTGGGCCGAACAACAACCGAACCTCTTGACCGTGCCTGCGTGCTTTTATGCGTTGAGTTGCTGATTAGATACTTTCATTGATAATCTACAGCTGTGGCCACCCAGTCTAGAACAGCACCGGCCCTTCGGCCCACAATGCTGTGCTGACCTTTCTAACCCACTCCAAGATCAATCTGACCCCTCCCTCCCTCTGTCATCCATGTATCTGTCCAAGAGTCTCTGAAATGCCCCGAACCTTATCCCCACCGACGTTAATCCAGCTCCCTAACACCATCGTCCCTGCCCAATTCCGGTGCCTCCTGCCATCACCTCACCCCCTCCACTCGAGTCCCCTCCTGCTCTCATCTACCCCCACCCCGAGCACCGTCACAGAGGGCTGAGTACTCTGGGAAGGGTTTCCTTTGGGTCATCCCCGCCCTGTACAACCAGTGTCCATCCCTCCATTCAAAAAAAAACACCCCACACAAACAGAAACCCTCACCCTAACTTTCGGGGCGGGGGGTCATCTCCTGCTCTGAGTGGCGGGGGAGGATTGCGACCCTCACCTGCGCCGCCTACGTGTGCACTGGTCTGCACACACACAGCTCACACACACGGCCACACACCCACGCATCCTGCGTTCAAATTGTTCCTCAGAATTTAGGCCCTGTAGAGTCTTGCCCCAAGGCCAGTGAGGAGGGTCAGGCAGCGGGGCTGGCGTACAGTCACCTGTATTCCCCCTCCGAAAAACTGCGGTGGGGGTGTGGGACGGGGGAGAAGCAGAAAGTGGGACGCGATTTCAGCGGTCTCACCTGAGACATACTCTGTTCCGTTAAAGGCGTGTCGTCAACCTGAAAAGGACGTTAAAATCTCGGTCAGAGAGCACTTTTCATACCGGCAAAGCAGATCAAAGTCTTGCAGAGTGAGGTGAGGTGCAGGCTCGGAAGTGAACGTCCGAGAGCTGAGGAGAGGGCCGATGCTTGCCCATTGCGGGAAGACTTGGGAGAATGAGGGGGTATCTCACTGAAACCTATTGAATACTGTATAGGTTAGATAGAGTGGATGTGGAGAGGATGTTTCCTACAGTGGGAGACTAGGACCAGAGGACACAGATAGAGTGGATGTGGAGAGGATGTTTCCTATAGTGGGGGAGTCTCGGACCAGAGGACACAGGTAGAGTGGATGTGGAGAGGATGTTTCCTGTAGTGGGGAGAGTCTAGGACCAGAGGACACAGGTAGAGTGGATGTGGAGAGGATGTTTCCTATAGTGGGGGGGAGTCTAGGACCAGAGAACACAGATAGAGTGGATGTGGAGAGGATGTTTCCTGTAGTGGGGAAGTCTAGGACCAGAGGACACAGATAGAGTGGATGTGGAGAGGATGTTTCCTATAGTGGGGTAGTCTAGGACCAGAGGACACAGATAGAGTGGATGTGGAGAGGATGTTTCCTATAGTGAGGGAGTCTCGGACCAGAGGACACAGATAGAGTGGATGTGGAGAGGATGTTTCCTATAGTGGGGGAGTCTAGGACCAGAGGGCACAGATAGAGTGGATGTGGAGAGGATGTTTCCTAGAGTGGGGGAGTCTAGGACCAGAGGACACAGATAGAGTGGATGTGGAGAGGATGTTTCCTACAGTGGGGGAGACTAGGACCAGAGGACACAGATAGAGTGGATGTGGAGAGGATGTTTCCTATAGTGGGGGAGTCTAGGACCAGAGGATACAGATAGAGTGGATGTGGAGAGGATGTTTCCTATAGTGGGGGAGTCTAGGATCAGAGGACACAGATAGAGTGGATGTGGAGAGGATGTTTCCTATAGTGGGGGAGTCTAGGACCAGAGGACACAGATAGAGCGGATGTGGAGAGGATGTTTCCTGTAGTGGGGGGAGTCTAGGACCAGAGGGCACAGATAGAGTGGATGTGGAGAGGATGTTTCCTATAGTGGGGGAGTCTAGGAACAGAGGACACAGATAGAGTGGATGTGGAGAGGATGTTTCCTGTAGTGGGGGGAGTCTAGGACCAGAGGGCACAGATAGAGTGGATGTGGAGAGGATGTTTCCTGTAGTGGGGGGAGTTTACGACCAGAGGACACAGATATAGTGGATGTGGAGAGGATGTTTCCTATAGTGGGGGGAGTCTAGGACCAGAGGACACAGATAGAGTGGATGTGGAGAGGATGTTTCCTGTAGTGGGGGAGTCTAGGACCAGAGGGCACAGATAGAGTGGATGTGGAGAGGATGTTTCCTATGGTGGGGAAGTCTAGGACCAGAGGACACAGATAGAGTGGATGTGGAGAGCATGTTTCCTATAGTGGGGGAGTCTAGGACCAGAGGACACAGATAGAGTGGGTGTGGAGAGGATGTTTCCTATAGTGGGGGAGTCTAGGACCAGAGGACACAGATAGAGTGGATGTGGAGAGGATGTTTCCTATAGTGGGGGAGTCTGGGACCAGAGGACACAGATAGAGTGGATGTGGAGGGGATGTTTCCTATAGTGGGAGAGTCTAGGACCAGAGGACACAGATAGAGTGGATGTGGAGAGGATGTTTCCTATAGTGCGGGAGTCCAGGACCAGAGGGCACAACCTCAGAATACAAGGATGTCTATTTAGAACAGAGATGAGGAGGAATTTCTTTAGCCAGAGGGAGGTGAATCTGTGGAATTCATTGCCACAAACGGCTGTGGAGGCTGAGTCACTGGGTACATTTAATATATTTATATATGTTTTGAACCTGCTTCTTCATTGGTTGGTTGATTTATTAAGGTGCAGCGTTCAGCAATGCCCCGATTTAAACCGAGACTAAACACAGGCCAATCTACAACGACCAATTAACCAACTAACCCACACCTCTTCGGAGTGTTGAGAGGGGGAAACACAGCACCCGGAGGAAACTCACGCGGTCACGGGGGAGAAGGTACGAACTCGTGACAGGCAGAGGCGGGAATCGAACCCGGGTCGCCCGTGACTGTAAAGCGCGGTGCTTGCTGTGACAGCTCAGATCACGCACCAGGGCTCGACAAGCCGAACGGAAAGAGCCCTGGTTGAAGGCCAGTGATCTGGTGCGGGAGATAACACGAAGCATTGACTCGGGCTTCCCCCTCCACGGAAGCTGACTGCCCGGCCGATTGATTCCAACCACCTTCGGCCTCCCCGACAGGACGCCTGAATCTGGTGTGCGTGGGATTGCAGCGCCCCGCCCGATGCTGACCAGGCACTGGCCCGCGTGCCACCCCTGTACCTGTGTACCCTGCCGCTAGTTCAGAAGTCGGCTGTCAGAGCTACTGCCACTCGTTAAGTAGTCAAAGAGCACGAAGCCGTAGGCTGGTTCAGACACCGCCTGACACAGGGACAGGGCGGAAAGAGAGAGCGAGAGAGATGGAGACAGACAGACAGAGGAGGGGAGAGAGAGGAAGAACAGAAGAAAGAGAAGATTACAGTCACTACCAAGTGATCAGCAAAGGCTCGAAACGTACGTTCCAGCGTGTCCACTTACCCTGAAGTTCACTTTCTGAATGACCTGTTGGGGATCGCTCTCCAAGATGACCCTAGCGAGACAAAGGCGATTAAACGACAGACACAGATAGCGTCAACAGGTGAAAATCCAGCTCACACTGGATTTGAGTGACCCCTCTCCCTCATTGCCCTGTGACACTGACTGTATCCCCACTGACATTAATCCAGCTCCCTCACCCCGTCCCTCAGTGACCCCTCTCCCCCATCGCCCCGTGTCACTGACTGTATCCCCACTGACGTTAATCCAGCTCCCTCACACCGTCCCTCAGTGACTCCTCTCCCTCAGCGTCCCGTGTCACTGACCGTATCCCCACTGACGTTAATCCAGCTCCCTCACGCCGTCCCTCAGTGACCCCTCTCCCCCAGCGTCCTGTGTCACTGACTGTATCCCCACTGACGTTAATCCAGCTCCCTCACACCGTCCCTCAGTGACCCCTCTCCCCCACCGTCGTGTGTCACTGACTGTATCCCCACTGATGTTAATCCAGCTCCCTCACACCGTCCCCCAGTGACCCCTCTCCCCCATCGTCCTGTGTCACTGACTGTATCCCCACTGATGTTAATCCAGCTCCCTCACCCCGTCCCTCAGTGACCCCTCTCTCCCATCGTCCTGTGTCACTGACTGTATCCCCACTGACGTTAATCCAGCTCCCTCACACCGTCCCTCAGTGACCCCTCTCCCCCACCGTCGTGTCACTGACTGTATCCCCACTGACGTTAATCCAGCTCCCTCACACCGACCCTCAGTGACCCCTCTCCCCCATCGTCCTGTGTCACTGACTGTATCCCCACTGACGTTAATCCAGCTCCCTCACACCATCCCTCAGTGACCCCTCTCCCCCAGCGTCGTGTCACTGACTGTATCCCCACTGACGTTAATCCAGCTCCCTCACGCCGTCCCTCAGTGACCCCTCTCCCCCATCGCCCCGTGTCACTGACTGTATCCCCACTGACGTTAATCCAGCTCCCTCACACCGTCCCTCAGTGACCCCTCTCCCCCAGCGTCCTGTGTCACTGACTGTATCCCCACTGACGTTAATCCAGCTCCCTCACACCGTCCCTCAGTGACCCCTCTCCCCCAGCGTCGTGTGTCACTGACTGTATCCCCACTGACGTTAATCCAGCTCCCTCACACCGTCCCTCAGTGACCCCTCTCCCCCACCGTCGTGTCACTGACTGTATCCCCACTGACGTTAATCCAGCTCCCTCACGCCGTCCCTCAGTGACCCCTCTTCCCCACCGTCGTGTCACTGACTGTATCCCCACTGACGTTAATCCAGCTCCCTCACGCCGTCCCTCAGTGACCCCTCTTCCCCATCGTCCTGTGTCACTGACTGTATCCCCACTGACATTAATCCAGCTCCCTCACACCGTCCCTCAGTGACCCCTCTCCCCCATCGCCCCGTGTCACTGACTGTATCCCCACTGACGTTAATCCAGCTCCCTCACACCGTCCCTCAGTGACCCCTCTCCCCCATCGCCCCGTGTCACTGACCGTATCCCCACTGACGTTAATCCAGCTCCCTCACACCGTCCCTCAGTGACCCCTCTCCCCCACCGTCCTGTGTCACTGACCGTATCCCCACTGACGTTAATCCAGCTCCCTCACACCGTCCCTCAGTGACCCCTCTCCCCCAGCGTCCTGTGTCACTGACCGTATCCCCACTGACGTTAATCCAGCTCCCTCACACCGTCCCTCAGTGACCCCTCTCCCCCAGCGTCCTGTGTCACTGACCGTATCCCCACTGACGTTAATCCAGCTCCCTCACACCGTCCCTCAGTGACCCCTCTCCCCCACCGTCCTGTGTCACTGACCGTATCCCCACTGACATTAAGCCAGCTCCCTCACGCCGTCCCTCAGTGACCCCTCTCCCCCATCGTCCTGTGTCACTGACTGTATCCCCACTGACATTAATCCAGTTCCCTCTCACCGTCCCTCAGTGACCCCTCTCCCCCAGCGTCCTGTGTCACTGACTGTATCCCCACTGACATTAATCCAGCTCCCTCACGCCGTCCCTCAGTGACCCCTCTCCCTCATCGCCCCGTGTCACTGACTGTATCCCCACTGACGTTAATCCAGCTCCCTCACGCCGTCCCTCAGTGACCCCTCTCCCCCATGTCCTGTGTCACTGACTGTATCCCCACTGACGTTAATCCAGCTCCCTCACACCGTCCCTCAGTGACCCCTCTCTCCCACCGTCGTGTGTCACTGACTGTATCCCCACTGATGTTAATCCAGCTCCCTCACACCGTCCCCCAGTGACCCCTCTCCCCCAGCGTCGTGTCACTGACTGTATCCCCACTGACGTTAATCCAGCTCCCTCACACCGTCCCTCAGTGACCCCTCTCCCCCATCGCCCCGTGTCACTGACTGTATCCCCACTGACGTTAATCCAGCTCCCTCACGCCGTCCCTCAGTGACCCCTCTCCCCCACCGTCGTGTCACTGACTGTATCCCCACTGACGTTAATCCAGCTCCCTCACGCCGTCCCTCAGTGACCCCTCTCCCCCATGTCCTGTGTCACTGACTGTGTCCCCACTGACGTTAATCCAGCTCCCTCACACCGTCCCTCAGTGACCCCTCTCCCCCATGTCCTGTGTCACTGTGTCCCCACTGACATTAATCCAGCTCCCTCACACCGTCCCTCAGTGACCCCTCTCCCCCATCGCCCCGTGTCACTGACTGTATCCCCACTGACGTTAATCCAGCTCCCTCACACCGTCCCTCAGTGACCCCTCTCCCCCACCGTCCTGTGTCACTGACCGTATCCCCACTGACGCTAATCCAGCTCCCTCACGCCGTCCCTCAGTGACCCCTCTCCCCCATCGTCCTGTGTCACTGACTGTATCCCCACTGACGTTAATCCAGCTCCCTCACACTGTCCCTCAGTGACCCCTCTCCCCAGTGTCCTGTGTCACTGACTGTATTCCCACTGACGTTAATCCAGCTCCCTCACGCCGTCCCTCAGTGACCCCTCTCTCCCATTGCCCCGTGTCACTGACTGTATCCCTACTGACGTTAATCCAGCTCCCTCACACCGTCCCCCAGTGACCCCTGTTCCCCAGTGTTTGATCAGATTTAATGTGCCTCCTCTGATATCATACCTTCTACCTCAAAATGTCACCATTCCCCCGTGAAGGAGATTTTCCCTCAATATCCTCTGGTTATAAGAAAAGGCGACATAGGAGCAGAATTAGGCCATTCAGCCCATTGACTCAGCTCTGGCATTCCACCGTGGCTGATTTACTATCCCTCCCTGTCCCATTCTCCTGCCTTCTACCCATAACCTTCAACACCCTGGCTAGTCAACAGCGTGTCAACATGTGCTTTAAATGACTCAGCCTCCACAGCCGTCTATGGCGATGAATTCCACAGATTCACCTCCCTCTGGTCAAAGCAATTCCTCCTCATCTCTGTCTTATAGGGTCGTCCCTCTATTCAGAGGCTATGCCCTCTGCCCATAGACTCCCCCACTATAGGAAACATCCTCCCCACATCCACTCTATCTGTGTCCTCTGGTCCGAGACTCCCCCACTATAGGAAACATCCTCTCCACATCCACTCTATCTGTGTCCTCTGGTCCTAGACTCCCCCACTATAGGAAACATCCTCCCCACATCCACTCTATCTGTGTTCTCTGGTCCTATTCTCCCCCACTATAGGAAACATCCTCCCCACATCCACTCTATCTGTGTCCTCTGTGCTAGACTCCCCCACTATAGGAAACATCCTCTCCGCATCCACTCTATCTGTGTCCTCTGGTCCCAGACTCCCCCACTATAGGAAACATCCTCTCCACATCCACTCTATCTGTGTCTTCTGGTCCTAGACTCTCCCACTGTAGGCAACATCCTCTCCACATCCACACTATCTGTGCCCTCTGGTCCTAGACTCCCCCACTATAGGAAACATCCTCTCCACATCCACTCTATCTGTGTCCTCTGGTCCCAGACTCCCCCACTATAGGAAACATCCTCTCCACATCCACTCTATCTGTGTCCTCTGGTCCTAGACTCCCCCACTATAGGAAACATCCTCTCCACATCCACTCTATCTGTGTCCTCTGGTCCTAGACTCCCCCACTATAGGAAACATCCTCTCCACATCCACTCTATCTGTGTCCTCTGGTCCTAGACTCCCCCACTATAGGAAACATCCTCTCCACATCCACTCTATCTGTGTCCTCTGGTCCTAGACTCCCCCACTACAGGAAACATCCTCTCCACATCCACTCTATCTGTGTCCTCTGGTCCTAGACTCCCCCACTATAGGAAACATCCTCTCTACATCCACTCTATCTGTGTCCTCTGGTCCTAGACTCCCCCACTATAGGGAACATCCTCTCCACATCCACTCTATCTGTGTCCTCTGGTCCTAGACCCGCCCCCTGTAGGCAACATCCTCTCCACATCCACTCTATCTGTGTTCTCTGGTCCTAGACTCCCCCACTATAGGAAACATCCTCTCCACATCCACTCTATCTGTGTCCTCTGGTCCTAGACTCCCCCACTATAGGAAACATCCTCTCCACATCCACTCTATCTGTGTCCTCTGGTCCCAGACTCCCCCACTATAGGAAACATCCTCTCCACATCCACTCTATCTGTGTCCTCTGGTCCTAGACTCCCCCACTATAGGAAACATCCTCTCCACATCCACTCTATCTGTGTCCTCTGGTCCTAGACTCCCCCACTATAGGAAACATCCTCTCCACATCCACTCTATCTGTGTCCTCTGGTCCTAGACTCCCCCACTATAGGAAACATCCTCTCCACATCCACTCTATCTGTGTCCTCTGGTCCTAGACTCCCCCACTACAGGAAACATCCTCTCCACATCCACTCTATCTGTGTCCTCTGGTCCTAGACTCCCCCACTATAGGAAACATCCTCTCTACATCCACTCTATCTGTGTCCTCTGGTCCTAGACTCCCCCACTATAGGGAACATCCTCTCCACATCCACTCTATCTGTGTCCTCTGGTCCTAGACCCACCCCCTGTAGGCAACATCCTCTCCACATCCACTCTATCTGTGTCCTCTGGTCCTAGACTCCCCCACTATAGGAAACATCCTCTCCACATCCACTCTATCTGTGTCCTCTGGTCCTAGACTCCCCCACTGTAGGAAACATCCTCTCCACATCCACTCTATCTGTGTCCTCTGGTCCTAGACCCGCCCCCTGTAGGCAACATCCTCTGCACATCCACTCTATCATGGCCTTTCAATTCCTCAAGGGCTCCTCATACATTCACCCTTCATTCTCAGAATCCTGCTTTTCATTATTGACCCTCTGACCGTACCATAAAAGATCTTCTTTAATGCTTTGTGAAAAATACTACTGAAATCCCTACAAGCCATTGTGTGTGTGTGTCTGTGTGTGTGTATACGTATGTGCACAGAGACAGTATCCTTGCAGTTTAACCCTTAAAGTGCTGCATCTGACCGTGCCTACACCACTAGGGTATCCCCGAGAACCATGGATTTGCCCAAAAACGCATGAACAAAAAATGCCCTCACCCTCCGTCCACGATCTCGTCCGTGATCAGCATCACCCCGTCCAAGTTCTCCATCAGGGACTTCTTCTCCACGTTCTTCCTGAGAAATGGATCAGGGAAAAAAAAAATTTTAATTTATCACTCTCTGTTTCATGCAGTCGCCAATTCCCTGGTCTCACAGAATGGAAACAAAATCCATTTCTGTGCACACACACACACAAAATGCTGGGGGACCTCAGCAGATCTCGTCAGAATTGCAGCCTATTTATTTATATATTATGGCTGGACAACAATACTTTTCAAAATGGTTGCTTCCTCAGAATTTTTCTTTTGGTTTTTTGATAGACCGCTTGAAGCTGAACACAAATATAATTTCGGACTACTCGTAGGAATTTGGAGAAACAGGAAATTAACTTTAATTGAATATAATGCGTTTAATTGTATCGCGGTGATGTCAATTTGCAATAGTTTAAGTTAAAAATGTTTTGTTGGTGATTTTCATTTGTATTCAGTGTCTAAAGCTTCTTGCCTAAGTGTCCAACAATTAATCAGCCAGCACTGATGGATTCCAGTTGCTCTGATACCATTTCTCCACGACCACAATGTCCTGGTGAAACCTTTCACCGTGCTCGTCACTGACAGCGCCAAGATTTGCATGGAAGAAGTCTAAATGGGAATGCAGAAAATGAATCTTCAGTGACATATTGTACTTCATGGTTTTGCATGCTTGAAGCATGTTGTCAACCAGCCGCATATAGTTTGGTGCTCTGTAGTTGCCAGGAAAATTTTCAACAACGTCCTTGAATGGCTTCCATGGGATTTTCTCTGGTCCCACGAGAAGTTCTTCAAATTGCTGGTCGTTGATGACCTGTTTGATTTGTGGACCAACAAAAATACCTTCCTTCATCTTGGTATCAGTTATTCTGACTTGAATTATGAATTGAAATAACAAATACAGGCAATTTTTTTTAAATGGTGCGTGATCAGAAATTTCACGGTGGTTTTCTTGATCAGCCACCCAAAATCCCTAAGATACACCCAAAAGTATTCAGGAAGAATAATCGTTATTCTCCAGTACGGTTATTCATTCTTTTCTTCCCTCTTTTGTTTTTGCAGTTCGTCGTCTTTTGCACATTGGTTGTTTGTCCACATTTATTGTGTGCGATTTTTCATTAAATTTATTTTGTATCTTTGTATTTACTGGGGATACCCACAGTAAAATGAATCTCTATCATCAGGGACCCCCACCACCCAGGATATGCTCTGTTCTTTCTGCTCTCATTGGTAAGGAGTCACCCTAGGAGACTCAGGACCCACACCACCAGGTTCAGGAACAGTTATTACACCCTCAACCATCAGGAAGGAGGTACAGGAACCTCAGGACCCACACCACCAGGTTCAGGAACAGTTATTACCCCTCAGCTGTCAGGAAGGAGATACAGGAGCCTCAGGACCCACACCACCAGGTTCAGGAACAGTTATTACCCCCTCAACCATCAGGAAGGAGGTACAGGAGCCTCAGGACCCACACCACCAGGTTCAGGAACAGTTATTACCCCTCAACCATCAGGAAGGAGGTACAGGAGCCTCATGACCCACACCACCAGGTTCAGGAACAGTTATTACCCCTCAACCATCAGGCTCCTGAACCAGAGGAGCCTCAACTTCACTCACCGCATCACTGAACTGTTCCCACAACCAATGGACCCACTTTCAAGGACTCTACATCTCATGTTCCTGATATTTATTGCTTATTTATTTATTATTGCCTTATTTTTGTATGTGCACAGTCTGTTGTCTTCTGCACTCTGGTTGTCCGTCCTTTTGGGTGCAGTCTTCCACTGGTTCTGTTAATAGTTATTACTGTATAGATTTATTGAGTATGCCCGCCAAAAAAGGGTGACATAATAAATTTTGATAATAAAGTTACTTTGAACTCAGAGCAGTACAAGGTAACATATATATACTTTGATAACAAGTTTCCTTTGAACTTTAATCGGTTGACAGTTCAGGCCAAGACCCTTCACCGGGACTGGAATGGAAGGGGGAAGATGCCAGAATAAAAAGGTGGTGGGGGGGGGGGGAGCAGAAGTTGGCAAGTGACAGGTGAGACCAGGTGAGGGGATGAAGGTCAGAAGCTGGGAGGCGATAGGTGGAAGAGGTGAAGGGCCAGAGAGGAAGGAATCTGATCGGAGAGGAGAGTGGACCGTGGGAGAAAGGGAAGGAGGAGGGACACCAGGGGGAGGTGATGGGTGGGAAAAGTAAAGGGCTGGAGAGGAAGGAATCTGATCGGAGAGGAGAGTGGGCCGTGGGAGAAAGGGAAGGAGGAGGGGCACCAGAGGGAGGTGATGGGCAAGTAACTCTCCTAACATGTCATTACCCCTGCCCCACCTTCCCCCTCACCTGGTCTCACCTATCACCTTCCAGCTTGCCCTCCTTCCCGCCTCTCTCCCCCCCTCACCCCCTTTTGCTGGATTCAGCCCCCTTTCCTCTCCATCCCCGACGAAGGGCCCCAGTCTGAAATGTCGACTGTTTAGTCCCTCGCGTAGACGCTGCCTGACCTGCTGAGTTCCTCCGGCATTGTGTGTGTGTGTGTGTGTGTGTGTGTGTGTGTGTGTGTGTTGCTCTGGATTTCCAGCATCTGCAGAATCCCTTGTGTGTTTACCAATTTAGTGAGACGAGGTGAAGGATGGGGGTGGGGGTGGGGGTGAATGGGGATTGCAATAGGACCCATCACCAGGGTTTAGTCGCAGAGGCAGAGCTGAATTGACCTACAGCACGCAAGGGTTGGAGAAGTTGAGAGAGGGCTCCCCCAGCAACCAAAACAAAGGCTCCCGAAGGCAGAGGGGACACAAGAGGCGGTTAGCGCAGTACCGGAGATCCGGGTTCAATTCCTGCTGCGGGTTTCCTCCCAGTGCTCAGCTTTCCTCCCACAGTCCAAAGACATTAGCCGGTTGGGTGGGCTAAATGGTCACCGTAAGTTGTCCCGTGACTCGAGGGCTAGGTTGAAACGGAGGGCCGCTGAGTGGCGAGGCTCGGAACGGCCAGGAGGGCCTATTCTGCATTGTGTCACGATAAATATATCTTTTTTCAAAAAAAAAGAGTCAGATCACAAATGTATCAAGAAAGGCAGAGGAGGGTTGACCTGAAAGCAGATTGATGGAGATTTAACCGCAAAACAATCAGCCACAAAACAGGAGAGGCCAGAGCAAGCAACCCGGTAAGCTTTAGGCTGGGGGAGCGGAAGGCTGGGGGCAGCGGGACTGAGGTCGGCTGGCTCCATGAGTGAACCGTGGGCGAGGACCCTGGGGGTTTAAATAGGCCGCCGGTGAGGCGCCTGGCACGAGCGGCAGGCGGGTCCCTGCTGGCCAGGTGGATTCTGGGAAGGGGCCTGCACCTGCAGGCCTGGCAAAATGAGCAGCAGGAGGGGAGGTGGCTTCAGACAAGGAGGCCGAGAAGGGCTTTTAGAAGAGTGGGGGGGGGGGGAGAAAGAGTCCATTTAGCCCCTCTAGACTGCCCCACGTTCAAGACGATCAAGCTGATCATCTTTCTTACTCCTATCGTCCCGGCTCTCCCCACTACACGCCCTCATGCCTGTTGTACCTAGAATAGTCACACAGCACAGAAGGCCCATCGTGTCCGAGCTGAACCAGGGATCTAGTATCAATCTCCCATCGGAATGCAGCTGAACAACATCCCCTCCATGCCTCTTCCAGCCACGTACCGATCGTGAGGCTCTCCCGCTGGAGGGTCTCAGCCCCCGAAACGGCAACTGGTTACGTTTCTCCGAAGGCACCGCCTGGCCTGCTGAGTTCCTCCGCGCACGCAACTTTCCCGCCTGCCGCCCACCCCTACCCAAATGCCAGGGCTTGTCCAGTCACAGAAAAGTGCAGCACAGAAACAGGCCCTTCGGCCCATCTAATACATGCTGAGCCATGATTTAAACTGCCTAATCCCATTGACCTGCACTGGGACGACAGCCCTCCATACCGTCCCTCCCCACAAATCCATGTACCTATCTAAATTTCTCTTAAACGTTGAAATCAAACTCACACCCGCCAATTGCACTGGCAGCTCGTTCCCCCCTCCTCCCTCCGAGTGAAGAAGCTCCCCCCGAGCTTTTCACCTGTTACCCATTGACCCGCGACCCCCATTTCCAGTCTCACCCCACTTGGGGCAGAGCGCTCAGTGGCCTGGGCTACGCGGGAGAGAGCGCCACACGCTCCAGCTCGTGAGCGAGGGAACTCAGGACGGACCGTGACCCGTCTCTGCGCGCCCCCTCCCGCAAACCCCCCCACGGCCAGGGTAACAACCACCAGCGCCTCCCTCCAGTTGAATCCCGCCAGGAGCTGCCGCGGTGAGATTTAGCGGGTTAGCGTGGAGCTTTTCGCAGCAGCGCGATCCCAGCGTCCTCCGCAGGCGAGTTCCTTCCTGAGCGCGTGAAGGTTTCCTCCGGGTGCCCAGGTTTCTTCCTGCAGTCCAAACACGTACTGCTAAGTATGTTCACTGGTCACATGTGAATGGGCCCCGCAAGTAGCCCAGGGTTAAACTGGCGGGGGCTGCTGGATGGCGCGGATCGCAGGGCCGGAGAGGCCTGTTACGCGCAGTACATCTATATAAAACTTTAAAAGTCATTTATTTAACGAGCCATGCTGCCCAGCAGCCCCACAATCCCGATTTAACCCTCACCGAATCACGGGACGATCTACAACGAACAGTTAACCTACCTGCTACCTGGAGCTTAGGATAAACAATGGCAACCCCTTTGTTTACATCTTCAGAAACAGCTCCATTTCCATCTTTAATATCTCTATTTCTCCCCCTTTCAGGGTTCTTTTGAAGACCCTGATCTGGAGTTACACGCTGGCTTTGGTTCTTTGCAGGGATGGGAGCCGCTCCCGGGGTCTCACGGCCGGCCGCTCTTTGATATGCCGAGGACGCGGCCCGGAAGACTGGCTCGCCTTCGGGGTCCCGGGATTTCGCGGCCCTGGAGGCGGGTGGACTCGAGGTCGGTGACTCCGCAGGAAACTGGTGTGTCGTGGGAGATGGAAGATTGAAAGCAGCCAGCTGGCGGTGAGCCCGGAGACCCGAGCTCTTTGGGCACAAGAGCTCGGAAAAAGTGACGCAACAGACTTTTACCATTGTAAGTCAACGGGTTGTTATGTCTCCCCTCTCGCTGTGAAATGGGACACCTCTTTTTCCCTTATTAAGGGGAGAGAGAGAGAGCCTGTGGTGTGTCGAATTACTGGGTGAACGAGTAGTTTTTGGAGTACTGCAACTCTGTGACTTTATTGATGCTTTGCGGCATGCTTGAGTGCTCTATGGAAGGGGGAATGCTTTTTTTGCTGGTGGAGGAGGGGGATCGTTGCTTTGCTACTGTTTACATGCGGGAGGGAGAGTAGCTGGGGGTTCTAACATTAACAATCATTCACTCATTAGGGGCAGTCCTCTGTTTTCCTGGATGTTTGCGAAGAAAAAGTATTTCAGGATGTATATTGTCTATTGTTCAGGATGCTGAGGATGTTCTACCAGAAGGGTCAGAGCCATCTCTATTTCCTGAGGAGACTGAGGTGCTTTAACATTTGCCGGACGATGCTGAGGATGTTCTATGAGTCTGTGGTGGCCAGTGCTATCATGTTTGCTGTTGTGTGCTGGGGCAGTGTGCTGGGGCAGCAGGCTGAGGGTAGCAGACACCAACAGAATCAAAAAACTCATTCGAAAGGGCCAGTGATGTTGTGGGGATGGAACTGGACTCTCTGACGGTGGTGTCTGAAAAGAGGATGCTGTCTAAGTTGCATGCCATCTTGGACAATGTCTCCCATCCACTACATAATGTACTGGTTGGGCACAGGAGTACATTCAGCCAGAGACTCATTCCACCGAGATGCAACACAGAGCATCATAGGAAGTCATTCCTGCCTGTGGCCATCAAACTTTACAACTCCTCCCTTGGAGGGTCAGACACCTTGACCCAATAGGCTGGTCCTGGACTTATTTCCTGGCATAATTTACATTTTACTATTTAATTATTTATGGTTTTATTACTATTTAATTATTTATGGTGCAACTGTAATGAAAACCAATTTCCCTCGGGACCAATAAAGTATGACTATGACTATACGTTGCTCTGACATTAAATGTACCTTTGAAACCATCTTCGGACCGTGGGAGGAGATCGGAGCACCCAGGGAAAACCCAAGCAAGAGAATATTTACTGAAGGGCACCGGAATTGAATTTCGAACTCCAGAAGGGCACGTTTCCACACTCTCTCTCTTATATAAAAAAAATGACACTGGAACATGAGGTATTGTACTTCTATTCAGTAACGTTTACACTGAGGTCAGGGACCCGGAGGTAACGGGGGCCCAGAGAAGCCTTCGGCCGATGGGCATTGACTGGTCTGGGTGTTGTTGGCTGCCAGGATTCTCCAGACGATGGGGATTTGGGTTCGGAAGTCAATCCGATGACAGGGAAAGCCACGGGTGGATTCGAGGCGGTCTCAGGTGGGAGTGGGGTGCTTCAGACTCGAGGAGGTCAAAGGTAACACTCACCGTAACATCTGGCTGACGGAGTCAAACAGGCAGTTGAGAACGGCCATCAGCATGAGCTGGGAAGACAGACAGACCGTGTTAGCGGATTCACTCCACAACGTCCACCGCACCCTCCCGCACCAGTCGTCCCGCGGCAGGGGGCATTGGGAGAATACTCCGCTCCAAGCGGGAGAAATCACACTGACCGACGAGCCGCCCGACCTCAGCAAGACTCAAGGGCCGCGGCTCGGGCGGGTGAAGCACCGGGCCAAACTGAAAAGGTCAGGGTGCGTTGGGGGTGGCGGGGGGCCGTAGGAGAAGGACGGGCCTGTGTTCAGCTCGCTGCTCGGCGAGCTTCACTTGCCTCTGCGCTGATCTGGGGCTGTGGCTTGTGACTAACGGGCTCTGGGACCGGCCGCTGGCTTTGTGCCTGCGGATTCCCTTTTCTGAACCTCAGTTCTGAATGCAATTGGCTGACTTTTACCGTTTGCATGGACTGTTCTTTTTTCCCCCTTTCTCTCTCTCTCTCTCTCTCTGTGCGCATTGGGCATTTCAATGATTTTTTTTTGTAAAAAGTGGGTTTTCTCTGTCCGCCAGAGAAAGCAGGATCTCCCAGTGGCCACACATTTTAATTCCACATCCCATTCCCATTCCGACATGTCTATCCACGGCCTCCTCTACTGTAAAGCTGAAGCCACACTCAGGTTGGAGGAACAACACCTTATATTCCGTCTGGGTAGCCTCCAACCTGATGGCATGAACATCGACTTCTCTAACTTCTGCTAATGCACCAGCTCCCCCTCGTATCCCATCTGTTATTTATTTATATACACACATTCTTTCTCTCACTCTCCTTTTTCTCCCTCTGTCCCTCTGACTATACCCCTTGCCCATCCTCTGGGTCCCCCTCCCCCTTTTCTTTCTCCCTGGGCCTCCTGTCCCATGATGCTCTCATATCCCCTTTTGCCAATCACCTGTCCAGCTCTTGGCTCCATCCCTCCCCCTCCTGTCTTCTCCCATCATTTCGGATCTCCCCCTCCCCCTCCCACTTTCAAATCTCTTACTAGCTCTTCCTTCAGTTAGTCCTGACGAAGGGTCTCGGCCTGAAACGTCGACTGCACCTCTTCCTAGAGATGCTGCCTGGCCTGCTGCGCTCACCAGCAACTTTTATGTGTGTTGCTTGAAATTCCAGCACCTGCAGATCTCCTCGTGTTTACGTCCTATCGGCTTTCTTTGTTTTGTGGCTGCCAGTAAGGAGACGAATCTCGAAGTTCTGCGTACTGTGTCGGTGAATGCGCTTTGAACTCAAAAGGGCGTTCGTTAAACCTGACGCCCTCTTGATCTGTACCAATGTTCCTGCTGTCCCGGAAGTGACGGGATGAAATGGTCTGTAAGATGCACTCCAGACTCACTTCCCAGTATTTCTTTTTTCAAATTAGTTCATTTTGCCTTCTTTTTGAACACTGGTTGGTGATAATCTTTGCCCCTGTGTAGATTTTCCATCGATTCTACCATATTTTATTCCACTGTGAATGCCCACAAGAACATGAATCACAGGGCAGCGTGCAGTGACGTGTTGTGCTTCGATAATAAATTTAGCGTCCAACTTTTAAAGTTTGTCCCTGTAACTCTGTACCGGTGATTCTATTGTATTCATTGATTCTTATTGCATTTTATTCTACTGTCAATGCCCGCAAGAAAATGAATGTGCGGTGACGTGCACGTACGTACAGAATAAATTTAACTTCTGAACTTCTTCGCAGTGACGGCAATAAAATCACGACCCACCAGTCCGCTGCGAGCACGTCGGGAGTGGGGTCCCCGCGGGAGACCCGCTCCTGGGCCCATCTCTCCCCGCGCCCCCCCCCCACAGCTACACACCCACCCACCTGTCCCAGCCCCCACATGCACCGTCACTGTTGTGTTTTCCGAGGCCCTGCCGTTAACTAGACGCACTGCTCGTGCAACGAGTCACTCCAACTCTTCATCGCTTCCCGTCGGAGTCACCTTACCTTCAGAGACTCCCGCGCCTGGCCTCACTTTGAGTACACACAGTCCATCTGTCTGTATAGAAGCCAATCTGGTGACCAGCTCTATCACCGTCTGGTACGGGAATTGCAAGGCATCCGACCGCAAGTCCCTACAAGGGATTGTGAGGGCTGCTGAGAGAATCGTCGGGGTCTTTCTTCCACCCGTCTGACATATTTATCAGGAGCACTGTGTACACAGGGCCCTTAGCACTGTCAATAATCCCTCCCGTCTACCCAGCAATATCTTTGACACCCCCCGGCCAAGCATCAGGCAGGAGGTTCTGTAGCACTAGGACAAGAACTGTTAGGATGGGAAACAGCTTCTTCCCCCAAGGCCGTGACCACCCAGGTCTCATCACGGATGAAGTGCCAGTAGCTTTATACTGTTTACTTGTGTTATAAATGCACCTTATCATTTGCTAATTTATTTTTAGTAATACTACTTTTAAGTATTGTGTGTGGGAGAGGGGGAGAGGGGGAGAGGGGGAGTTATATGTACTGTGTTGTACTCCTTGTTCCATTTTTTTTTCATTTGACAGTATAGTTTATGTGTGTGTGTGTGTGTGTGTGTGTGTGTGTGAGAGAGGGAGAGAGAGAGGGGGAGAGAGGGAGAGGGAGGGGGAGAGAGGGAGGGGGAGAGAGGGAGGGGGAGAGAGGGAGGGGGAGAGAGGGAGGGGGAGAGAGGGAGGGGGAGAGAGGGAGGGGGAGAGAGGGAGGGGGAGGGGGAGGGGGAGGGGGAGGGGGAGAGAGGGAGTTATATGTACTGTGTTGTACACCTTGTTCCAGAGGAACATTGTTTCATTTGACAGTATAGTTTATGTGTTGTGTGTGTTGTGTGTGTGTGTGTGTGTGTGTGTGTGTGTGTGTGTGTGTGTGTGTGTGTGTGTCTGTGTGTCTGTGCATGTGTGTGTGTGTCTGTGTGTGTGTGCATGTGTGTCTGTTATATGTACTGCGTTGTGCACGTTGGTCCAGAGGAACACTGTTTCATTTGACAGTATAGTTTATGTGTTGTGTGTGAGTTATATGTACTGTGTCGTGCAACTCGGTCTGGAGGAATGTTGTTTCGTTTGGCGGTATCCGTGTGTACGACTGAATGATGATAAACTGGATCTTGAACACGACCACACTCAAACAGTTACTTCTTCCATTGCATTTTACAGGATGGCTTTTAGATTTCTATTTCAGCTCAAAGTACAGTTATTATCAGATATGTACACTTTGTACAACCTTGGGATTCCTTTACTTCAGGAAAGATTCTAGCAGTGGCTGATTGGCAGGAAGCAATGAGTGGGAATAAAGGAAGCCTTTTTCCTGGTTGGCTGCTGGTGACTAGTGGTGTTGCAGAGGGGTCTGTGTTAGAACCGATTATTTTATGCTCTATGTCAGTGACTTGGAGAACAGAACTGATGGCTTTGTGGCAAAGTTTGCGGATGATATGAAGATAGGTGGAGGGGCAGGTAGTGTTGAGGACGTAGAGAGGCCGCAGAAGGATTTAGACAGATTAGGAGAATGGGCAAAGAAATGGCAGATGGAATACAGTATTGGGAAGTGTGTTGTCATGCACTTTGGTCGAAGGAATGAGAGTGTTGACTGTTTTTTTTAAATGGAGAGAAAATACAAAAATTTGAGGCACAAAGGGACTTGGGAGATCTTGTGCAGGATTTCCTCGAGGTTAATATGCAGACTGAGTCTGTGGTGAGGAAGGCAAATGCAATGTTAGTATTCATTTCAAGAGGACTAGAATATAAAAGCAAGGATGTAATGTTGAGACTTTATAAGGCACTGGTGAGGCCTCACTTGGAGTATTGTGAACAAGTTTGGGCCCCTTATCAGTTTCAGTGCTGAAACTGGAAAGGGTTCAAAGGAGGTTCAGGAAAATGATTCCAGGATTGAACAGCTTGTCATATGAAGAGCATTTGATGGCTCTGGGCCTGTATTCACTGGAATTCAGAAGAATGGGGGGTGACCTGATTGAAACCTACCGAATGGTGAAAGGCGTCAATAGAGTGGATGTTTCCTATGGTGGGAGAATCTAAGACCAGAGGACTCAGCCTCAGAATAGAGGGGTTTCCTTTTATAACAGTGATGAGGAGGAATTTCTTTAGCAAGAGATTGGAGAATCTGTGGAATTCTTTGCTGTGGAAGCCAAGTCTTTATGTGTATTAAAGGCAGAGGTTGAAAGATTCTTGGTTGGTCAGGGCACGAAGGGATGGGGGGGGGGGCGCAGGGAAGACAGGAGATTGGGACTGAGAGGAAAATTGGATCAGCCATGATGAGATGGCGGAGCGGACTCGACGGGCCAAGTGGCCTAATTCTGCTCTTTGGTCTCTCGGTTTGAGGTTTGCGATGGAGGACGGTGGACGGAGAAGATTGCGATCAGATCCAGACGATTCTGCTGTTGTAACTGAGAACCACCTGCCTGGCATAACTCCCCAATAGCCAAAGAGTTTAATCCCCATTCCGCCATGTCGGCCTCTTGTGCCAAAACGAGACCAGTTCTCAGGGGGGAGGAGCAACACCCCGTATCCTGTGTGGGTAGCCTCCAACCTGTTGGCACGAAAATCGATTTCTCCTTCTGATAAACAAATCCCACCCCCCCCCCAATCCCCACCTCCTCACCTGCCTCTCCCTCCTTCCCTTTCTCCCACGGTCCGCTCTCCCCTCCCGTCAGATTATTTCTTCTCCAGCCCCCCCTGACCTTTCCCACCCACCTGGCTTCACCCGTCACCTTCCAGCGAGCCTCTTTCCCTCTACCGCACCCCCCACCACCATCACCGCCTTGTTATATCGGCAGCTTCCCCCTTTCCTTCTCAGCCCTGCAGGTGGCTCAGAACGTCGACCACTCACTCTTTTTCCCGGATTCCTCCAGCGTCTCAAGTGCGCAGCTCTGAATCGCCCTTCATCTGGAACCTTTACCCAACCCCCTCCCCCCTCCACTCCTGGCCTCAAGTTGGGCCCTTGAAGACAGAAACGGGTGAATTTATTATGGGGAACAAGGAAATGGCAGATGAGTTGAACAGGTGCTTTGGATCTGTCTTCACTAGGGAAGACACAAATAATCTCCCAGATGTAATAGTGGCCAGAGGACCTAGGGTAACAGAGGAACTGAAGGAGATTCGCATTAGGCACAAAATGGTGTTGGGTAAACTGATGGGACTGAAGGTTGATAAATCCCCAGGGCCTGATGGTCTGCATCCCAGGGTACTTAAGGAGGTGGCTCTAGAAATCGTGGAAGCATTGGTAATCATTTTCCAATGTTCTATACATTCAGGATCAGTTCCTGAGGACTGGAGGGTAGCTAATGTTATCCCACTTTTTAAGAAAGGAGGGAGAGAGAAAACAGGGAATTATAGACAGGTTAGCCTGACATCAGTGGCGGGGAAGATGCTGGAGTCAATTATAAAGGATGAAATAGCGGCGCATTTGGATAGCAGTAACAGGATCGGTCCGAATCAGCATGGATTTATGAAGGGGAAATCATGCTTGACTAATCTTCTGGAATTTTATGAAGATGTAACTATGAAAATGGACAAGGGAGAGCCAGTGGATGTAGTGTACCTGGACTTTCAGAAAGCCTTTGATAAGGTCCCACATAGGAGGTTAGTGGGCAAAATTAGAGAACATGGTATTGGGGGTAGGGTACTGACATGGATAGAAAATTGGTTGGCAGACAGGAAACAAAGAGTAGGGATTAACGGGTCCCTTTTCAGAATGGCAGGCAGTGACTAGTGGGGTACCGCAGGGTTCGGTGCTGGGACTACAGCTATTTACAATACACATTAATGATTTAGATGAAGGGATTAAAAGTAACATTAGCAAATTTGCAGATGACACAAAGCTGGGTGGCAGTGTGAAATGTGAGGAGAATGTTATGAGAATACAGGGTGACTTGGGCAGGTTGGGTGAGTGGGCAGATGCAGTTTAGTGTAGATAAATGTGAGGTTATCCACTTTGGTGGCAAGAACAGGAACACAGATTACTATCCGAATGGTGTCAAGTTACAAAAAGGGGAAGTACAACGAGATCTAGGTGTCTTTGCTCATCCGTCATTGAAAGTAAGCATGTGGGTACAGCAGGCAGTGAAGAAAGCTAATGGCATGTTGGCCTTCATAACAAGGGAAGTTGAGTATAGGAGCAAAGAGGCCCTTCTGCAGTTGTACAGGGCCCTGGTGAGACCACACCTGGAGTATTGTGTACAGTTTTGGTCTCCAAATTTGAGGAAGGACATACTAGCTAATGAGGGAGTGCAGCGTAGGTTCACAAGGTTAATTCCCGGGATGGTGGGACTATCATATGTTGAAAGATTGGAGCGACTGGGGTTGTATACTCTGGAATTTAGAAGGATGAGAGGGGATCTGATTGAAACATATAAGATTATTAAGGGATTGGACACGCTAGAGACTGGAAACATGTTCCCAATGCTGGGGGAGTCCAGAACCAGAGGCCACAGTTTAAGAATAAGGGGTAGACCATTTAGAACGGAGTTGAGGGAATACTTTTTCACACAGAGGGTTGTGGATCTGTAGAATGCTCTGCCTCAGAAGGCAGTGGAGGCAAATTCTCTGGATGCTTTCAAGAAAGAGTTAGATAGAGCTCTTAATGATAGCAGAGTGAAGGGATATGGGGAGAAGGCAGGAACAGGGTACTGATTGTGGATGATCAGCCATGTTCACAGCGAATGGTGGTGCTGGCTCAAAGGGCCGAATGGCCTACTCCTTCACCTATTGTCTATTGTCCCACCGCCACGGGTGACCCCTACCAGGAGCCAGGCTCCAGCCGGCATCGCTCTCAGGATCCCAGAAACGCACACGGCACTCCACCGTGATGAGGTGACGACCCTCAGAGAAGCCAACCAAATTGCCACGACCACATCACTCTGTGCTGTCACTGTTACTCAGCAAGGGAGGGGGCAAATTCTGTACATCAAAGGTCTTTCCCCTTCTCACTCAACTCATTCACATGCCGGGGGGGTGGTGGGGTTGCAAAAAGTTGAAGTACAAATTCAAAGTCCACCTTCTTTCAACCGTAGCCATGTATACCACCAAACGAAACAACGTTCCCCCAGACCAAGGTGCACGACACAGTACATATAACACACACACACACAAAACACATAAAGTGATGTTACCACAAATAAATTAATAAATATTAAGGTGCATTCACGACACAAGTAAACAGTATAAAGCTACAGGTGCTTCATCCGTGATGAGACCTGGGTGGTGACAGGGAGTTCAGTACCTCACGGCCTGGGGGGAAGAAGCTGTTTCCCATCCTAAAAGTTCTTGTCCTAGTGCTACGGTATCTCCTGCCTGATGCTGCGGGGGGGGGGGGTCAAAGAGATTGCTGGACGGGTGGGAAGGATTACTGACAATGCTAAGGGCCCTGCGTAAGCAGTGCTCCTGCTAAGTATCTCGGTCGTGTGGAAGAGAGACCCCAATGATCTCATGGGGGAATTGAGAGTTATGGGGAAAAGGCAGACAGACGGAGATGAGTCCATGGCCAGATCAGCAATGATCTTATTGAACGGCGGAGCAGGCTCGACTCCTGCCCCTGTTTCTTATGTTATCCCAGCAGTCCTCCGCAGAGTCTCGCGGTCAGATGCCTTGGAACGTGTCTGGGGGCCCAGCCAGTGTCTCCCCTGATTTCTGAAACCCAGGAGCCATGCCTGACCAACGTTCCTCTGCTGTCTGCATGGGTGTGAGTGGCCCTCTCTGCACTTACTGTGGCTTTGAGCGCCCCAGAACGGCCTGCGACCATTACCTCATTTTCATGGGGGCTCCCTACGATGTAGAAGTACAGGTCAACAGAACTTTTGTAGATGATGGTCAGACCCTCCAGGAACGCAATTTCGCCTGTTTACAGTCAAAGGAGAGGAAGTATTAGAACTCGCGTCAAATAAAAGCCACTCTCGACAAGCTTCGGTCAATGCACTGTGTAGACCAACCTGACTGGTGGTGTCACGACCTGCTCCGGAAACACCAATGCCCAGGAACTGAAAAACTACAGACCGACAGCCCAGACCATCACAGGAAAAGCCCTCCCCACCGTTGAGCACATCTACATGAAATGCTGTCACAGGAAAGCAGCATCCATCGTCAGGGACCCCCAGTACTCAGGTCATGCTGTCTTCTCACTATTGCCATCAGGAAGAAGGCACAGGAGCCTCAGAACCCACACCACCAGGTTCAGGAATAGTTATTACCCCCTCAACCATCAGGAAGGAGGTACAGGAGCCTCAGGACCCACACCACCAGGTTCAGGAATAGTTATTACCCCTCAACCGTCAGGAAGGAGGTACAGGAGCCTCAGGACCCACCACCACCAGGTTCAGGAACAGTTATTACCCCTCAACCGTCAGGAAGGAGGTACAGGAGCCTCAGGACCCACACCACCAGGTTCAGGAACAGTTATTACCCCCTCAACCATCAGGAAGGAGGTACAGGAGCCTCAGGACTCACACCACCAGGATCAGGAACAGTTATTACCCCTCAACCATCAGGAAGGAGGTACAGGAGCCTCATTACCCATGACACCAGGTTCAGGAACAGTTATTACCCTTCAACCATCAGGAAGGAGGTACTGGAGCCTCAGGACCCACACCACCAGGTTCAGGAACAGTTATTACCCCTCAACCATCAGGAAGGAGGTACAGGAGCCTCAGGACCCACCACCACCTGGCTGCCCTCTTACTTCCCCTCTCTTCCCCTGCCCGTCACCTCCCTTGGGTGCTCCTTCTCCCTTCCCTTTCTCCCATGGCCCACCCTCCTCTCCTATCAGATTCCTTCTTCTTCAGCCTTTTCCACCTATCACCACCCAGCTTCTTACTTCATCCCTTCCCCCCTCCCCCCACCTGGTCTCGCCTATCACCCTCCAGCTTGGCCTCCCTCCCCTCCCCTCCCACGACCTTCTTATTCCGGCACCTTCCCCCTTCCTCTCCAGTCCTGACGAAGGTCCTCGGCCCGGAACGCCGGCTCTCTATTCAGCTCCATGAATGCTGCCCGACCTGGCCTTCTGTGAGCGCGCATGATGCTTTGACTCTTGTTCCACAGCTCCCACCCCCCCGTATTCCTCCGCAGCATTCCCCAGCGAATCCAGCCCCCTCCACCCAACAAAGGTTCAAAGGAGGGCTCGAAACAGCAGTTCTTAATTGCCAGTTAGAACCTAACCCTTTGATTACTCTTTTTGGCCAACCCGGGTGAAGTTGACGCGTATTTGAGTCCGACTAAAGCCTGATTTATACTTCTGCGTCAACGCATCGCCGTAAGTACCGCGTCGCCGCAAATCCTACGCAAAGCCAACGCGGAACCCTACGCCAGAGCCTGCGTTGCTGCGATGCGCACCTCTCCCAAAATGTAATCGCGCGTCGTGGCAACGCAGACCGTGAGAACTGTGGTTGGTCGGCCTGGTAGCATCTCATTTCCTGCTACGCTGCAATAGCTTCCCATTGGGCGACTGAAGGGCAGGGAAGGGACTCTGGCTGCAATGCTTTCCGTAAAGCTTTACAGACCTCTGAAATCATGGAGGACACGTTTCACTTTTACGAAAAAAGACGCTCGCTTCTTGTTTACCCCGAGAAAGACTAACCATGACCACGAAGCCTTGCGCGGGCAGGTGTGTGCGCGAATTGCAGTGTGACGCAGACACACCAACGCACGAGTATAAATGCTCCCAACGCGCGTTAAGTCACTCGCGTAGGTTACGGCGTCCAGTTAACTCAGAAGTATAAATCAGGCTTAAACGTCGAACAGCATCTTTTGCCTCTCTTTTGGCTAGAAGTTCAGTTCTTCTTAGGTGGAGAGATGTTGCCCCACCCACTCATGCTCAATGGCTCAGAAACAGTATGTCCTGCTTAGACC